>NW_024512877.1:210309-366872 GCF_017590135.1 Pyrgilauda ruficollis | reverse complement strand
TGGTGCTGGCAGCCCCATCCCACTCCAGAGCACCCTGACACAGCATCCCGCTCCTGTTCTGGTGAACCTCCTGGTGAAAGGCAAACTCACACCCACTTCTGGCCTCACCAGATCCAGGCTTCCAGCAAAAAGTGCTTCAGAACACTGGCTGCGTCCAGGTGGTGTGTGTTTGGTTTGTTTATTTGTTTGTTTGTTTGAAATGTGTGTTTTCACATCTGCCCTGCCTGTGTTTGTTCTGTTTGGGTGTTCTCTGCAGGCAGCCCTAACCTTGAAAAAATCCTGGAATGGTTTGGGTTGGAAAGGACTTAAAGCCCATCCAGTGCCCCCCTGCCATGGCAGGGACACCTTCCACCATCCCAGGCTGCTCCAAGCCCTGTCCAGCCTGGCCTTGGGCACTGCCAGGGATCCAGGGGCAGCCACAGCTGCTCTGGGCACCTGTGCCAGGGCCTGCCCACCCTCACAGGGAACAATTCCTTCCCAAAATCCCATCCATCCCTGCCCTCTGGCAGTGGGAGCCATTCCCTGTGTCCTGTCCCTCCATGCCTTGTCCACATTCCCTCTCCAGCTCTCTTGTGGGCTCCCCTCAGGAAGACACACACTGAGAAGCGTTTAAGTACAATCTACAGAAATAATCTCATTTTGAAGCCTGTTGTGGAATAACACTTACTGGTTTTTTACTAATATTCCTTATCCCTTACAATTCTGGCTCAACAGACCATAGCTGGGCTGTGAAGCACGAGCAACTACAAAGAAAACAAAGGGAATTTTTCCCCCTGAAAATAATTCAATTTAAAAGCATTTTCCTCACAGTTTGCAGGGCAATGTGCACCGGTTCAGGAGTGTTTACAATAATTGTTTTTGTTTGGTTTAGTAAGGTGTAACCAATGGTAACATGAAGCAGTGCACTGTCTGTTTTGGCCACAGCAGTGGAACATAAATGATCAAATTAAATGGATATGATTGCAGTAAATATTACTGGAATGGAAATAGAAGTTAGAGCAATTATTGTGAAACGAAGTTAAACCTGAAAGAGAAAAATTTCTGTAGCATAATTGTAAAAAATACTTCCATAAAGTAACCTGGATCTTCCACAGCCCTTTTCATCTCTTGCAGTGCTTGCACCTTACTTGGAAAATGTTGTTTTCACTCCAGAGCACTTTGTGAGGGAAAATGTCTCGGTCCATTGCTGCTTGAAGCAATGCCAGGAATGATGTACAGAATTTTTAGCAGAGGGCTGGGGTCCATGAAAGATGCTGGATGTGATAGGAATGACCCAGGGATGTGGGTGGAGACAAAAGCCCTGGGAGCCCTGGAGCTGCCCTGGCTGTGGTGTGACACTCGGGAGGGGAGGTGACAAAGGGCCTCCTCTGCCCTGGACACTCACAGGGCTCTTCTTTCCTGCTGGCTCCGAGCCCTGGCGCGGCACAGAATTGAGGGAGGGCAGTGTCAGCTCCTGCCTGGCTTTTCCCCGGGGATCTGCCACTCAGGAGGGAGCAGAGCTGACCTGGAGGGAACTGAGGAAGGCACCGGTCTCCTAGAGGAACCCTTGGACCAAAAATTGCCCGTGGGTGCAAATCTGAGAGCAAACATCCTCTTGCTGATGGAGCACACTTTGGAGGAGGTATCACTGCTAATAATGATGCCTGAGGGAATGGGCTCATATATCATCACGCTAAGGATATTTATAAATATGTTTAAAAAGCAGGAGGGGAAGTAGCAGGCAATTTTGCTTCCAGAACATAAGTCAAGTGTGTATTATTAAGCCTAAATAGCCTGGATTAATCAAATGTCATACTGGCACTTCTAATAATGACTTTACATTGCAAATTCCATTACCTGGCTTTGCCAGCCAGGAGAGAAGCTACAGAAGATCAATTAAACAAACAGGAAATTACCTTTTCTCTTTATAGTCCATGACTTTCAGCACTTACAATGGTGCCAGGATCCTGAAAATTAAACAGGTATTTGCATAAGATTAATAACTCACTTGCTTTCTCCCCGAGTCACTGTGGCTTATTTAGGACCCCAGAATTATCCAGTGTCTGCTGGAGAGGCTGGGGATGATGGGAGCAAATTAAAAATGGCTTAATGTGTCAGAGAGGATCCCAACATGTGACCAGGGGCTCTGCTGTTAATAAATGCACCTGCAGCATCCCAGAGATGGATGAGCAAGGTCTCAGCAGAATTAATGGGGGTAGCACTGTGCCTACACTTGTTCCTGGGAACTCTTCCCCCCTGGAGCACCCCTGTCCTGCAGGTGGCTGGGGATGGTCACCTAGAGGCCTGCAGGGAAGGATTTGGGGACAGCACCCGCTGTGCCAGGAGCAGGGAGCTCCTGCAGGGAGCTGGGCTGGGGCTGCATCTCAAACAGGGCTCGTTCCCCTGCTTCTGCTGGTGGTAGATTTTACAGGATCTCATCTTACAGGATGCTCTTCAGGGGGATTCCTTCTGTCCCACAGAAGAGAACCAGGGGTGACTTTTCCAGCCCCAGGTTTTGCCTGCCTTTGCTCAGGATGGGGTTTGTGCCACCAGCACCAGGCACAGGAGCTCAGCAGGTCGGGGATGCTCAGATCTCCTGCAGCTCAGAGTTTGGGGGAGGCTGGGTGGGAGCAGCCTGTAGGAAGGCACAGGGTCCCTTTTGGGACACAAAAATTGCTGTAGGGGGAAAAACCAGGCTGGCAGTTGGAGAGGAGCAGCCATTCTGGTGGCTGATGTGCACATCCTCACCCAGCAGGGACAGGGTTTCTCTGGCCAGGGAATAAATGCTGTGGCTGTTACTGCTGGAGCTGCTTACCAATGCCTGGGAGAAGAGGGACCTTCCTGGTGCTCCCAGGGCTGGCTGCTGCAGGATCCTGGCCAGGTGGTGCCCTGAGATTCCTGGGAAAGCCTTTCCAGAGGGAGCTGAGCCCGAAGGAGCAGCTGCAGTTCCAGGTGCCCTGTGTGGTAACCCAGAGCACAGGGTCAGTCCAGAGGGAAGCGCTGCAGCCTGTCCCCAAAACCCTGCAGCTTCCCTGCAGTGTGTTCCTGGGCCCAGAGCCACAGCAGAGTCCTCATCTCCCTAAGGAGGGGCTCTGGAGGGGGGAAGGAGGCAAAAGTGTCCTTTAGGGGCAGTTCTAGGGAACAGGCACAGAAGGTGGGAGGGCAGGAGGTGTGGGGGTTAGGGGAGGAGGGCAGAGATCTTTATCCAGTCCAAATGAGAATTCACTTTTGCTTAGGGTGAAGGATTATGGGCAGCTTCATGAAAAAAAAAAACAAAAAAAAAAAAACCAAAAACAAAAAAACCCTATAATTCCTATAATTCCTCATTTTGGTACATGAAATGAATATCCTTAAAAAAAACAAAACCAAACCAACTAATGACCCAAACAAAAAAAACCCAGCAGGATTTGGCAGTTAATTCCTCCATGATTAAAGGATGCCCTAACATATGAGGCAAACCCAGGCTCTGAGGGTGATTAAATGCTGAAATGAACCCAGAGACATTTGATAACTGCACAAGCAATTTACTGAGAATGTTCCTTCTAATTCTGATGATTGCCAGAGTCTTCACTGAAGGAAAGTAGGTTTGAGTAACCCCCAAGCACAGATTTGTATATACAAATTTGTATATATTTGTGACCTTCTTGCCACAGGGCACTGAGGAAGCTCACAGCCTTCCCCGGGCTGAGAAAGCACTGGGAAAATCCTGGGGAAATAATCTGGCCAAGCTGCTGATTGCAGAGCCATGACCCCTGGCTGTGGGGCTGCGGGAGCTGCACTTGCCAGGTTCTCAGGGCAAAATCTCCTGTGAGGACAGGGCTCAGACCCCACTGGCACCAGGCAGCTGAAACCTGCTCTACCCAGAACTGGAAATGCATTCCAGGCAAATCTGGGAATGCTCATATTTGGAAATATTCAATTAAGTCATTCTGGTTAATGGCTTATCTTGCTTTAAATTAACGAGATGTAGGCACAACCTTTATGCCATCTTAATATGCTTTTGTCACAGCATCTCCTTGGTTTTATTAAGATTTTAATAACTTCTTAAGCAGGGGAGTTACGTTGATACTGACTGAGTTGTGGCTAAGTTAGAAGCCAGTGAGTCTGGAACCTGACAGCTCATTTCAGTCCTGGTTCCAGACTTGATTGTCACAGGCTGCTTTTACTCTCCTCAAAAGTTACAATCTCTTTTTGGGCTGGAATCTCTATCTGCAGCTGATTTTGAGAATAATAGAAAATTAGGGCTCTTATCTCTGTTCCATTACCCAGCCCCAGGCATCCACTGCTCTGGGATGCAGGGGTGAGTATCTCTCTATCCTTGGCAAAACCTGTGCCAGGAGAAGGAACAAACTCTTGGATCGTCATGGAAAAGGAGGGGGAGAGAGGTGGGGCTGCTGCAAAGATGAAGTTGGGAAATACAAGAAAAGCTGTGTGGCTGAGTAATGGAAACTTAAGGGGAAAACTGAAGGGGAGGAGGTGAAAGTGAAATGAAAAGTGAGAGGGAAGGGAGGATAACAGAAGGATGATGTGAGCTAAAAACCAAGGCGAGGAACAGAACAGCTGAATAAGGGCTTGAGAGGAAAACTGTGCAAATTGTTACCACTTTGGGGCTTTTTAGGAAAGGAGCTTCAATTTTATGCAAGAGTAAAGAAAAAAAATTGAGATTCAAAGTAATGTTGGTTGGGATGTGCTGGAAAGGGAATAAAGTGATTTAGGAAGGAAAATATTGGCAAGGAAAGTAAATATTGGCACAGGGTAAAAGACCAGAAGTGGTGAGTGAATAAAAGTAGGGATGAGAAACAAACTGGGGCACAGAAGGAACCAAATGGCTTTTTTGGGAACAGGGACCAAGGCATTGGCAGACAGGAACGAGGGCGCCAAGGGAAAGGAAACAAAACACCACAGATTCAGTTCTTATGTTGTTAGAGACTGAAGGGAGGGATGGGGGGAAGGAGAGCCAGAGGAGAGGTCTGAGAGGACCCTGAGTTCAGCTTCCCCGTCCTGGGGGTGTCCAGGGCAGGGCAGAGGGGTCTGTGAGCACTTGGCTGCCCATCCTGCTCCTTTCTGGCACGTTGGCGTGTGCCATGGCCCCAGACCCACGAGGAACCTCCTTCCATGGGCATGGCAGGGTGAGCTGGAGATGTGTGCTTGGATCCCAGCCCTGCCCAGGACAGGTAGATGGGGCACATAACTCCAGCATCTGTGTGTCACTGCCCTCAGTAAAGCATTTTTCCCTAACACCCAATCTAAACTTACCCTCTCTCAGGTGTGATTGTGCATTTGGACATTGATGCAAAACATTATTACCCAAATTCACTGTAATTCTCCAACACCTTCTGCACTATGGCTAGGACTTGAACAAATTTTACAAACCCTTCAATTTTTGTGACTAAAATGTTGCTATTTAATATTCCGCAGTTTTCCTGCTGCACTTCCCACGTGTCTAGATCAGGCAAGGGTTCTGTGACAGCTGTAGCATAATTGCAAAAATGAACTGATTCTTTTTTTTTTTTTAATGTATATACTTTGAATAAAACATTCATTCCCTCTCAATTTTGGATGGAATTCCTACTTTTTAAATACATTTTCTATTGATTGAAGTTTCTCCTGTCTGGCATTCTCCAGTAGTGAGTACCAAATGGAGGATATGGTGAAAAATATTAACAGTCCCACTCCAAATATTTCAGTGGGGATCACGGTTTGAATCCATCCACCAAATCCTCCCCTGTGGTAGCTTTTCCTGGGAAATCCATGGTGCATTTATGGTGTGTGCCATTTTGAACATTTGTGGATACATGTATTGCTGTATCTTCCCCAGTTGTGTGGTGCTCACGTGAAATTTCAGTGCAGCTGCCACCATCTCTGGGAACACAAAAAGGCACCCAGTGAAAGAGCAAAGAGAGGGGCAAGCCTCAGAAGGGAAGCTCAGCAGGAGACAAAAATCTCGTTTCTCTGGGTGTTTTTGTCCAGGAAGCTGGGCCCTGGGTGTTATGAGGGGGTCAGGAAAGGGGATCTGTCAGAACATACAAAGAGATTTTGCTCAGAGGAGCTTTTCTACACCTGAGTGGAACCTGCAGCACTCACGGCAGGGAATATCTCAGCTCCTCTTGCTACCTCAGTGCCTCACTGGCTGCATGTTTACCCACCTGAGTGGGTAAGGATGGCATCATTTACATTTGCAAAAGCCAGCTTCGAGTGGAACCTGCAGCACTCAGGGCAGGGAATATCTCAGCTCCTCAGGGTTTATTAGGCAGCATCCTCTTGCTACCTCAGTGCCTCACTGGCTGCATGTTTACCCACCTGAGTGGGTAAGGATGGCATCATTTACATTTGCAAAAGCCAGCTTTTATTTTTCTCCAGGAGAGTTAACAGCCCTGACAAGATTTTCCAGCTGCATCGTGGCTTCATGGAGGGGAAGAGCCCATTTCAGCATCCCCTGCCTCCTCTGCATATGAAACAGCATTGCTGGGGAGGGGTGCATTAAAACCTCTGTCACACTGGGGTGTGAGTCTGAATTACTCACAATATTTACATGTAAGCACTCTCAAGCCTATGGAGAAGAGTGAAAATTTAGTTTTATAAAACCCCTGATGCTTTGCCTCCTTTAACATAACACCTTTCATTTTTGTTGTTGTGCTTCTTTTATTTTTTACTTGATGGGGACCCTGTTTACTTTTTGTAAGTCTACTACTTTAAAATAAAATTTTATAATACATATAGCCCACGCTTCATAAATCCAAATGCTGGAACATGGAAATAGTTTTTAGAACAACATTAAGGAAGATCTGTCTTTTTTATGTGTGCCAAAGGCACCACAGTGATGTTTTTAGGTAATGCACCATAAGTTTGCCAGTGCAGCAGACCCCAGGGAAATTATTATAATAACAAAGCACATATTTAAGGAAAGATTTTAAAGATTTTTAGAGCTGTGTTGCAAAAATAGATATAGAGTAATTGTATAATTACGGTTTTAATTTTTTGGGGGGTGAGGTTTTTTTGAGAGGACTTTAAGTCAGGCTCTGGTTTTATGGGAGCAATTTGCCAGAGACAGATTACTCTGGGAACATTCTATAGCACAGAACCATCTTTTTGTGGGATAATCAGGTAGGCAGAGATCTACTGCCACAAACTGCCCTTGCCCCTGTCTGCTTTGAATTGTACCTGTAATTATTTGGTGGCACGGAGGCTAATCCTGAAAAGTGGGGCCTTAACACCTAGAATAATTTATTGCAAATGTGTTTGGTAGGTTGCAAGTTGTACAGAATGCTAAAATCCAAGGCATTTTCTCTGAGCCTGTGGGCACTGGTCAGTATGGGCCAGCCCCTGCAGCAGGCACGTTCTGCACAGGGGGCACGGTGCTGGCTGAGGAAATCTGTCATTAATCCCCACCAACTCTGAATCATGCAAAGGAAACACTTTCATAACAGAAGTCCCCACACGAAGAAAAACTTCATTTCTTTAAAAAAGAGTAAATCTCTAAGTGATTTAATCTTTAAAACCCCCTTGCTGCTCGCAGATGATTTAGATACAAGGAACATCTCAAGCACATGCATGATTCAAAGACTCTTTTCAAATGAAGTCTTTTGATGGAATAAGGGAATTAAACATCAAACCCAACATCTCCCAATTGCCAAAGAGTCCTTGGTGTGACAGCTGGTCAGCTGAGCAGCAGAGAGCTGACAGCTCCATCACTCAGTTCATTACCCAAATGTTTCAGAACATGAGATGATTTTATTAAACTGGTGATGTCCAAGAGTTGTTAAGAAAACCAGCAGAAAATGCTCCCTAAAAGCAAAAAAGAAAATACCAAAAATGTGTTTGGCACTCTGGATGGAGCCATGCAGCTTCCAGCTGAGCTTTGCTTTTTTTTTATCCTAATGCCACAATATAATTTTGTGTGCTAAGGAAAAATCAGTCTCACTGCTAGAACATCAAAGCAGGCCCAGGCCATGCTGTGTTTTAAATAAAAGGACAAACCTTTGGTCTCTCCATTTCCTCCTTGCTGGAAAGCTACATCAGCAATCTTCCAAAGGCTTGAAATGTGGAAAACACTTTATTTTCATTTCTGCAAATTCCACTGGTTTTCAGATGGTTCTCACATTTCTCCATTTTCAGCAGAGGAAAAAAAAGAGGGAGAAAATGAATTAATTTAAGTTTGCATTGCTGCTGTACAACCCTCCTGATTTTTAATGTTTCTTTTGATGAATGTCATGGGGCAGGTTGGGTAAAGTTCATGTCACAATTTCCCAAGTTAATCTGGATTTAGGTAAGGCATGTGGCAAGATTCCTTCCAGGGCAGAAACAGCATGAAATTCATTTTTACATCTTGGTGTAAAAAATGCCCAATGTCCACATAAGGAGATTTTAAATATCTCCACCCCTTTGGAAAGATCCCAGGAGCTCGCCAGAAAACACCTGCAAAAACAAACACTGGATTGAGGCAACAGGAGTTTGCCAGTCAGAAACTTCTGGATGATCTTTTTAATTTTCTCCTGCTCTTCATTTCTTGCCAGTTCTCACACATTGATTGGAATGTGTTAAGGACCAGCAGCAATTTCTTATATTAATAAGCTAACTCGGCTCCCTGCTGCAGCTTGATTGAACAAAAATGAGTTCTAAATGCCTAATAATGTACTTTTACTGCCTTTTCTAGAATTCAAACCTTCCGTCTAGCTCTGCTCACACTTTTGGGGAAGGAATTTGCCTGATATCCAACCTACCCCTCTGCAGAGCCTTCCTCCCCTCCAGCAGATCAGTGCTCCCACCCGGTCTGGAGTCATCTGGGAGTTAAAGGGTGCCCTCATTTCCCTTTTCTGAAACAGTTTAGTATTTCAAAGATTTCATTTGCTACAGTGGATATGAAAGCAATGATTCCTCTCAGGAAATACTCCTCGTTTTGTGCAAGGGAGATGTAATAATCATCAGGGAGCAAGGAGGAATCAGGATGAAGCTTTACACGATATCCACACGCAGAAAAGTGTGAAATTTCACACTTCCATGTTCTAACTCTTTTATTTAAAGAAGCTTAGTGTTTGTTCTCCTCTCAAACACATTTAGCTGATTTCTATTTAATGCTCCCTCAAATCCCAGGTGGTTTTCTGTACAGGTTTCACTGAGCAAGAGGTTTTTGATGCTGCACGGAGCTCAAGCTGGCTACCTTCCCCTCAGGAAAAGCAGCATTTCCAGAATGTTCCCAGGCTAGGAAGGAGTGCAGATCTCCTCTGCAGGGGCTGGGTTTGTAAGAAAAAGGGTTTTTGGGAGGGTTGGAATGCCCATCCCTGGAGGGTCCAAGGAAGGGCTGGAGGTGGCACTCAGTGCTCTGGGCTGGGACAGGGTGGGGATGGGCACAGCTGGGACTGAGTGATCCTGGAGGCCTTTCCCAGCCCTGGGATCCTCTGATAATGGAATCAGCTCTGCTCCAGTGTCCTCAGCTCTTTCCAATGGGAAATGACACCTTCATTCTGTTACTGACCCGGATCTGCTCCCCAGCTCTCCCTGATTGCACCAGCATTCCTGCCAGAGCAGGCAGTGCTGGGCACTCCAGGGCCAGGGCAGTTCATGGAATGCCCTTCCATACGGGATGAGCAGGCAGTGCTGGGCACTCCAAACAAGGGAGTTCATGGAATGCCCTTCCATATGGGATGAGCAGGCAGTGCTGGGCACTCCAGGGCCAGGGCAGTTCATGGAATGCCCTTCCATACGGGATGAGCAGGCAGTGCTGGGCACTCCAGGGCCAGGGCAGTTCATGGAATGCCCTTCCATACGGGATGAGCAGGCAGTGCTGGGCACTCCAAACAAGGGAGTTCATGGAATGCCCTTCCATACGGGATGAGCAGGCAGTGCTGGGCACTCCAAACAAGGGAGTTCATGGAATGCCCTTCCATATGGGATGAGCAGGCAGTGCTGGGCACTCCAGAGCGCAGGAGAGTTCATGGAATGCCCTTCCATATGGGATCAAACCCCACCTCACCCCCAGGCAACTCCAGGGGAGCTGGGCACTGCCCTCCCAGCTCATTCCAGCTGGGCC
The DNA here is from genome assembly GCF_017590135.1 of Pyrgilauda ruficollis. Classification (NCBI taxonomy): domain Eukaryota; kingdom Metazoa; phylum Chordata; class Aves; order Passeriformes; family Passeridae; genus Pyrgilauda; species Pyrgilauda ruficollis. Next base: position 356,866 of record NW_024512877.1, on the reverse strand, counting down.
TGCAGGGGTTCTGTGGCTGCTGGACCCTGGGCTGGGGTTTGCCATGGGATGTGACATCCCAGGGAAGGGCCCTGGCAGCTGCAGCCCACACTGAACTCAGGCTGCCACCAAATTCCATGGGGACACTTCTGAACCCACAGGCTCCTTCAATCAGCAGCTCTTGATGAGCACTGAGAGAGGAATGGAGAAGCTTCCTAAGGGGTAGAGGGCCAGTTCTTCCTAATTCTCATGGGAACAGATATCCAAAACCTGTTGCCAAGGTGGCTTTGAAAACCCCAGACATCACAGTTAAATAAATAAATAAAAATCAAATACCAGGATAGGGTGAGTCTGTTGTGGCACCTGATCCCAGAGCAGGTTCTGCTCGCTCTGGGGAGTGGCTGAACAATTGCACAGAGACACAAAGTGTGGCAGGAGCCCACAGCTGAGATCCTGCAGGACACAAATGCAAGGCCGGCAGCGGATGATCCTCAGCTGAGCACAAGCTGCAGGGTAAAACATAAGCTTCAATCAACTCTCGGAAATAATTGGAGCCCAATGCCATAAGTGCCTTAAATGAAATCCCCCTCCACAGCAGCCAATCTAAATCGTTAGGCACATGTCACGTAGTGAGCCATGGTCACCACAGAGCCGTGTACGCAGCGTTCCCCTGGCGTGGGGGATGGATTGCGCTGGGTAATTTGAGCATTTGTCAGTGTTCTGTGTCTCAGAAAACACAGGGTGGGAGCCAGGCTGGCGTTGTCACATCATGCTGTGACACTCTGCCAGCAGCTTCCTGCCCCCTGGCAGCATCCCCCTCCAGCATTCATGCTCCCTGGCCAGCATTCACTGCTGCTCTAGCATTTCAGAACGTTCAGGCAGCAGCAGCTCAATTCCGTGCCCTTACCCCAAAAGGGAGCCCAGTCAGTTCTGCCAAAAAACGTAAACCTGTTCAAATGTGTTCCTGGAATACCCTGGGTGGGAAATCTGATGCACACCGAGGAAAACTGAGCAAGGAAAAATAGCAGCTGCATTTTTAATTTTGTTTGGAAATTTAAGTTGTTCAACCAGGAGATTGGTGGTAACACATTGAAATGATGGTCATTATGTGCCATCATTTGTTTCATCAGTTATGGAAATATTTAATTGAATTGAAGCCATCTTTACATACTGTGCTAATTAAATTTTCCTCTTCATGGCAAGGGTATTTTATGGACTTTTGATGGAAATTTATTTCTTACAATGAAGTTATCAGGCTTAAAGAAACCCCTTCAATATTTATGCCCAGTAGCATAAACTTTCATGTTTTAAAAATATGAGTAACAATTTAGTAACTCAGATATTCACCTTGTGAGGCCTGGAGATATGGTATAGGTTTTTCAGATAATTGTCTTTTTCTTTCTTTAATTTTTTAACACAGTTTTAACCCCTGGGTAAAATTACCCAGGATTTTCCTGCCATTTTTTTCAAAGTACATATCTAACTTCCCTATCCATAAGTGTAATAATTACAGCTAAGAAGACCTTTAATATAATAAATGTAATTGTAACTCCCATCTCTATTCAGTGCCAATAATTCCTGATAAAGCTGTTCCCAGTGAAGCTGCTGCAGTGGAATGTCTCAATCTGAGTGTGATTTGTGGAGAAGGACATTCTGGGTTCTCTTTCGAGGGAAGCATTACAAGGGGAAAGTGTTCCTAGAGTTGTTTGGGTTCCCATTCCACATTTCTACTAATATAGTAAATGTAATTGTAACTCCCATCTCTATTCAGTGCCAATAATTCCTGATAAAGCTGTTCCCAGTGAAGCTGCTGCAGTGGAATGTCTCAATCTGAGTGTGATTTGTGGAGAAGGACATTCTGGGTTCTCTTTCGAGGGAAGCATTACAAGGGGAAAGTGTTCCTAGAGTTGTTTGGGTTCCCATTCCACATTTCTCTTGGAGTGGTATAATTGAGCACTTGATGTACAGTTGTCATCAGGTGCAGCAGTGTTTTGTTTACACTCGGTGCTTTAATATTTGCAAATGTAGACATTGAATAAGGCATTCTTCAGAGTCAAATGGCCCTCAGAAGATGGAGGAACAGAAATGTTCCAGGTTGGTAATTACCAAGGAAGCTTTAAACAGCAGGCACCTCCAGTAAGTGTCTGTTCAAGAGCCAGCCATCATTATGATGAGGACAGGTGCTGATTAAACATTGCTCATGAGGGTGGATCTGTTGGAAAATCTGCACCCCCACCCTTAAGAGCATCATCTCACATGAGCTCCTCAGACATTACACTCCCCAGGACTGGAAATGTGCCTTGGTTTTCTTTGAAACTGCTGCTGCTGAGGCTGCAAGGTAAATAATGGAGAATGGCAGCCCATTTTCTCCGTGTTCCTTCCTGATACCTGAGGAATTAAGGATGAAACTGCATTAATGGCACTTAAAGGGAGCAGAATAATGGTGCAGCAGCACGGGGAAAATATGCTGCTGTAAGGTTTAAAGAAAATCCTGAGCAAAACCTGCACATTTCCTCCTGTCCTCCAAACACCAAATGTGTGCCTGGAGCTTCAGGAGAACCAAAGCCATGGATCCAGTGGGAAACCTGGGTTTATATCCTTCCTCCATGCCAAGGAAAGCTAAAGGGGGGGATTTCTTTCTTATCATGAAAACCAATCAAATCACTTACGTCTCTTTGCAGTTTTTATTATTTTTAAACTTCAGGTTTTTCCTTCCTTAATGCCAAGCCTGGCACAACCTGGGGAGAAGGAAGGATGGGACAATCACAGGCAAAGTCCTCTCCAGGCATCCCCCATTCCTGGCTGGACAGGCAGTTCTGCCTTCAGGGCAGCTGGAGCAGCTGGGATTCAGAAACACAGCAGCCAAAGACCAAAGTTGGAGCTTAAAATGTCCCCCTGCCAACTTCCACCTCCCTCCAGCACCTCCTCTCTGGAAGGGATGTACTTTGGGACAGTTTGTGGTCTGATTTATCCATGCTTTTTCAGGATAAACTCGGATTTCTTCAGCTTTAATAAAAACCTTACTGTTGGTAAGCATCTTAGAGATAATAGTGCTTAATGGGCACTCAGGAAAAGACAGTCTGTGTCATTTTTAAAGATATAACCCTGACATTTGTGCACAAAAATGCTGTTTGCTAAATAGCGCTCATTTCAAAGCATTGTCTTGGATTTTGAAATGCCTTTCTATTCCTGGCTAACAGCTGGAGAAAAACGGCTCTTCCTGAAGCAGCTCCACTGCAAATGCAAGCTCCCAACTGCTCCGTGGGGCTGCCTTGCCTCCCCTCAGGGCTCCTCTCTGGAGTGACTTTCCAGGGCTCTCTCGAGTCCATCTTCCTGTTTCCAAGGGTCATCTGCTGTCAGAGTGCAGAAAAGCCTGTGTTTATTGCTGCTTTCTGCGAGTGTCACCTCTTGCAGCCACTGCCCAGGACAGTGGGAAGCACTTTTTGTGCAGATATCCTCCTGATGTAAGCAGGTGTCGGGGTCAGAGCAGTGGCAGAACCCCCCTCAATTCAATTTTCCTTGCTGTTCTTTTAGGGGTCTCTATGGCTTCCTTTGGTTTGAGGTTTCCTCAAGTGTAAGGCACAATTGCTTTGTATCTGCCAAAAATTCCTGCTATATTTGTAAGTTATTGAATATTTTTGAGATGGACTCAGATGGACTCAGTGCCTGCAGCTCAGTGCCATCAGTCTTCATCCCACCAGCTTGCTTTCCACTCTCCTCATCTGCTTTTTATTTCTGTCAAATCCTTTTCACCTTCCTATATTCCTCAAGATAAGATTTTATTTTATTTTATTTTATTTTATTTTATTTTATTTTATTTTATTTTATTTTCTCCTGTGATTGTTCCTTGCTCTCTGCTTTCCTGTTGCCCCTCCATTGCCAGCAGCACCCTGCAGTCCTGCACATGGTCAGCAGTGAATGTGCCAGGATGTCTGGGTGTCTCAGAGGGAAATCCTCTCACTCAGACACTCGGGAAAAGCAGATCTGTGAAGCAGGATAAAGTACAAAGGCAGGAGAAAGTAAGTTTCTTCTCCAGAGAGACTATTTAAGCTGTTACAGCATGGTGGGAGGAATGCTCAGCCACGAGGGAATTTGATCAAACCCTGCTGGAATCAGGAGAAATGTTTGGAACAGCCCACAGCCTGTGGCATAGTGCAGGCAGAGGGAAATATAAAATGTAAAGGAGAAAAGCAACAGTTTTAAAGCTCCCTATCAAATCGAGAGCTTGCACCTCGAAAATCATGCTTTAGTTCCTGCCTGGTGTTGCAAGAGACACCTAAATCAGGTCAACCAGATTCATTTGCTGTTAGTAAAAAGGAGAAAGTTCATTACTTAGAAATTCTGTAACATGAATCATGCCAAGTGTGCCTTTGGGAGCTATCTCCACTTGCATCTGAAGTGAAATCATTCCCCTTGGAAAAGGCAGATCCTTGTATCTTAATAAGCCCAACTTTTTCTATATATACATACACACACGTATTTTTATCCCCCTGCTTTCCAAAGGATCAAAGCAGGGCTGAATGCACCTTTCTGGAGTGCAGATAATTATAAACACCTGCCCTGGCTCTCACAGGGGATATTTTGGGTGGAGAAATACTTTACCATTTTTATTTAACCCAAAGTGGGATTTGCAGCAGTTTCATCACTGGTCATTCAGCACCACCCACACTGCATGAGAAGGGCAGAGAGGCTGATTCCCTCTGAGAGTTCAGCAAAAAAAACCCAAGCAAAATTTGAGCAGCCTTGTTACAGCTGGGGGAAAAACCTTCACAAAAGCATCTGGAATGAAACCACACTGGAACACAGAGCTGGGTTTTGGATGGGCAGTTTGGAACAGAGGAGATACCAAATGTGACAGTGACCTGGCTATAAACAAGCCTAGTCTTCTTTTAAAAAATCCCCTTTTCTGAGTTTGACACTTGGGGCTCATCCCCTCCCCTGGTCAGGGTTCAGGTCCTGAGCCTGTCCCAGGTTTCAGCTCCCCACAGCCATAGAAAGGAGAATTAAACCATCCCCCAAGCCCAGAGCCAGCCCTGCATTTATTACATTAAAAAATTGCTCTGTTTGGCTGCAAATTTCTTACAGTCTTGAGAAGCTTGCCATCTACAGGGACAGGGAGTTAGTTGGGGTAAGGGAGGCCAAAATCCAGGGGGGTTCCAGAGTGGGGTTTTTGCCTTTCCGTGCTCACCGTCTTTCCTTGGGGATTCTGATGGCTGGAAACAAGGAGGGGAAGGGGCAGGAAGGTCTGTTTGGGTGCACCCCGAAAGCAGGAGCCCCCAGATGGGTGATGGGTTCCAGGGAGCAGGCAGAGCAGGGCAGTGACATGTGGAGCACAGGAGGAGAGCTGGGGGCTGGCCAGGAGCCAGACTGGGGAATGCAGGGATCAGGGATGCCAAGGCAGGGCCAGGGGCTCAGGGAAGGTGGGAATGGGCTGGAACAGAGCACGATGCATGGAAGGCTTCCAAAGCAGCTTTGTAACAGATTGGGCAGGGAGCGGAGGTGGGAAGGTGGCTCTCAGCTCCGGTGTGTGTAAAATGAGGATGGTAATAGCTCCTGCTCCGAGGGCTGCTGCAGCCTCAGCCAGTGCCCAAATGCTCTGCCAGGGTGGGCTCTGCCAGCCAGACAGCCCCTGTGCTCCAGCTCCAGGAGAACCTCGGGGAGAAACCCTCTGCAGGCTGCAGGATGTGCAAGTGCAAATTGCAATTACTGCTCGTTACTGAGCTGGGGCTGCTCACCATTCTTCCTGAGAAACTTCTAGTGCACACCCACACAGCAGAGTAGCTCATGGGTGCTGTCTCAGTCAGAGGTAACAGCCAATTTCTGGGTGACCTTACACCATCAGAGAGGTGGCTTTGCAAAGGAAGATGCTGCTGAACTGTGAGCAATAACTTCTTTGGTTATTTTCTGGAGAGATGAGCGTGGTGCGTGCACAGGTACTGCCTCCCAGCTGGACGCCACATGGCACAGGAGAATCTGTCCTTTGCTAACAGATAAGGATGGGGAGATATGCTTGGAGGGGGGTCCCAGTAGCAGGTGTTGCAAGTGGAGCTCTGTCAGAGGGAATTACCTGGAGAAAAACATCTTCCTCAGCACTGCTTTGCTGTGCCCTGCTCCTTTTTGAGCCTTCCATCTGCCCCCAGCCCCACGGAGTGCCTGTGATCCAGACCCCTCTGGAATCCATATCCCTGTCAGAGAGCCCGAGGGCAAACCTTGTTTTCACTTGGCTTCTTGAATCCTCTACATCAACCTGGCACCAGCAGCAGCTTCTCTTTGGGGACAGCAGCAGCACAGAGCTCACAGCCATTAGGATTTAGCTCTCCTTTCCCTTCAGTGGCTGCCAGGTGGGTTTTAATGAGTTCTCATGCACCTCCCGAGTTCCCTGTGGAAGGAGGGGAGGCTGCTGGGAGCAGCATCCCTGCAGGAAATGGATGTCCAGGTGTTTGTGGAAGCCCTGCTGGCAAAGCACCTGCCCGTGCTGGCACTGGGCTGCTCTGGGAGCTGTGGGTGGCTCCCAGCTCGGGAGGGAGCAGCATCCAGCAGGGCCTCTGCTTCCACATGGCTGCTTCCATGTGTCAGCCGTGTCCCAGCAGCTCCCCAGCTGACACTCAGCCCGGGAAAATTCCTCCTCTGAGCCAGCACAGGAAACATGGGCACCAACCATGCACAAACAGGGGCTTATCCTCAACTGGAAAGAGTCACACACTGTAAAATCCCCCACTGGGAATGGATTCTGCCCTGACCTTTGTGAAACTCCCTCGGTCCCTGATAACCCCTTGAAATGGCAATATTTGCTTGCCTGGGAGAGCTGGAGGGGCTTTTCCAGGTGTGCCTGCTGAAGTGTGCTGTGCAGTTGTGACATTTCCCTTGCTGTGGGGATTTCTGTGCTCAGAGTGAACGGAGCTGATGCTGTCACTGCTTCACGTGGCTCAGCCCCTTTCGGCAGAGCAGCTGGACCCAGCCTGTCATTCCCTCTTACCTTCCACTGCTAAACCCCAAGGAGGGGCAGACACTGGGGCTTTTTCCTTCATCCTTGAAGAAATCACGTTACAAATGATGTGCTGTAAGTGAAAAGTCAGGTCTGCCACTGAGCAGGACTCAGCAGCCTTTGGTTTGCTGTGCAGGATTCACTCTCTGACTGAGGAAGGAGGGAGCTGAAAGGGAGGACTCCAAAATTTGCAATTTTTCCCACCTAAGTGCTATCAGCAGCCCAACACGAAAGCCAGTACTTGTTTTCAGACTCAGCAATAACAGCTTCATTCCTGGAACATCATTCATGTTGAGTTAACATCGATTTCTTCTTCCTTCCTTCCTTCCCTTCTATAATGCTGTGGTTAATTTGTTTTTTAAATGTTGTACGGTAATTACTTTATTCAAATGAATCATCTGACAAACTGGTTCTTCATCAAACTTGTCACTTACTCTGCTATTTTTCTTTTAACCTGGACCTTACAATAAATTCTGAGCTTGGCTGTCAGTCTTCAGCAGAAGAAGGAGAAGAGACTATTTATGGAATTGCTGGATTTCATTAGGGATGTATGGATGAAAATGCTACAGCACAGCTTGTTTGTGATGCAGATTTACCCAGTAATTCGACTCCTTTTTTAGCAGCTGAATGGGCCTGAACAGAAGAATCAAGCTCAAATAGGTACAGCCCGAGCCTTTGCAATGCAATATCCCCCAGCTCAGTCAGCTCAGTTCCTCAGGGGGGGATTGTTGCCTCCATAAACTCCCTCCTGGGCTCTCTCCGTGCCTGGGTGTGGGACTGGATGAGCTTTAGGCCCCCTCCAACCCAAACCATTCCATGATTCCATGTTTTCTCCAGGGTATCTCACAAATAAAGCCTGTAATCCTGAGAGTGCTCTCCTGCTCTGCTCATGTGTGCCAAAGGAACCTGGAAGTGTGTGCAGAGTTTTCTTTGCTCAGAAAACACATCCACACAAAACTTCCCCTCTTTCCCTCCCTGCCATCCTGCTGCCCACTGAGCTTGCTCTCTTCTCCAAAAGGAAAAGTCCTGTGGAATTCTGCTAATGAAGTATAAATAGTTCCTGGTTATACATCATTAATTCAAATTAATCTTCATTTAATAGGCAGTTGATTAGAGGGATGGAAATGGTTCTGGCCCTAGAATGAGGAAGTGCTTGTGTACATCCAGGTATGAAGGTTGCCTCAAGGGTGGTTGGATGAAGTAGTTTTAATTAATTAATAAAAAAAGAAGCAGAAAGTGATGGAATGGACAGTAATAATTTCTGAGGTGGAGGGGATTTTTGCCAAGATCAAATGGCAAAATACAGATCCTATTGGAAGTGGGGAGGGATTGTGGACACCCTTATTTCCAGGTTATCTCAGGCTGTCCCTTGTACCCATGACATCCACCCTCCCTGATGGAGCAATGCTCTGCTGCTTCCAGCAGGGATTCCAGGAAAACTCAGCAGTGGAACCTTTCTGGCCCAAGCCCAGGCTGGCATTGCAGCTGACTGAAAAGAATTGTCTTCCTTGGGTGAAATCAGGGAAAGATAATTGAGTTTAACCACTAAACTTGCTGGGATCATAGTTGGGATGAGGAATTACAGGACTGAAAGGACAGGCTTTAGATTCTTTTCCCTTTGGGTGATCTGGAGTTTGCAGCTCTGGAATATCCTGCTGACTTTTAGCATTCCACTCGGTGGTTTGGTTCCAAATCCTGCACTTGGGCTGTTTTTATGGCTGTTTTTGTGTATCACACTCTTTTGTAATCCCTTGGATGTTTTCTGAGGAAGAGGGAAGAAATCTTTAAGGTTCTGATACCTGCACAATGCACATGAGAAATCCATGGAGAGTACAAGAAAATTGCTGAGGTTGGCAGATTGTTTAAGCCATGTCCAGGCATTGCTCTGTGTGGATCCAGGAGATAAAACAATGCTGTTCATTCCAGGGATAATATTACCAGAGTGGGGTTGGTAGCCTCCAGGGTCTGCATTGCTGGATTAAAATTCAAACCAGGTTTTGATTCCAGTGTGTTCCCATTTCTGATGGTCAGCTAATGACTGCACTGTTCCTACATGGGTGACATCAAAACTGCAGGAGGTTGCAGCTCATGAGCTGAATACATTCAGATGGCCAGAAAATACAGAGAGAGGGGCCTCAAATTTAACATGGGGAAATGGGGAAATATGTAAGTGAGAAATCCAAAGTATTCTCTAGTGACTTGCACTAAATGAGTAAATTATACTTGCAAAACCAAGCAGTGGAGCTGGAGATTGCTGTTTAGAGGAGCTATTTTTTAAAAGCAGCTGTGTGTGCAGTGCATTCCCCAAATCCCACTGCCCCTGGACAGTGGGAATGTGCTGCTGGCATAATAAGGTCTTTAGAGGCTGGAGGGAGAGGCCATCCCCGTCTGCTGGGACAGGCTGTGGCCTTGAGACACCTTCCCCATCCCAGGACACACTCCAGGGAAGAGCATTACACTTCCTAAATTTGTATTTACAGTCCTCTTTGGGAAAGCTTGCTGGTGCACACAGGTTCAGCTCCTTTTCCTTGGAAAAAGCAAAAATATTCCCCAGTTGCTGAGCAAACAGCAACGACCAACAAGGCTGCCTGGGGTCTGGGAGGAAGCAGAGGGAACACAGAGCTCGGGGGGGACTCTCAGTCCGTTTGCTCTCGGTCTCCTCAGTGGATCCTGGACTGCCAGGGTGTGCAGAAACACCTCAGCAAACATCCACACGTCCAAGTTCCATCTCCAAACGCAGATTACACTGCAGCAGGGAGAGCAAGGCCCATGCCCATCCCTCCTTTCATTAGAAAGGAGCTGCACAGAAGTTTCCACAAGCATTTAGCATGTCCTCTAAAAAGGCTGGACAATAAACACATGTCACCTTCCCCAGATGTTTGTGGAGCAACATTCATAATTCTGAGTTAACCCCAGTGGCACAGCAGATAAAAACTAACCATCCACCCTGCTCTTGCTGTAGTGCTTTGAGCAGCCATCAGGTTTTCCTAGATGAACACTCAGAAATTATGGCTCATAATTTATTTTTCCCTCTTTCTGTGTGGCAATTAAGAGGTGCATAATCCTTCCCATTTATCTCTGTTCCAACAGGAGGGATATTCGAAACTGTGGAAAATGAACCTGTTAATATTGAAGAATTGGCGTTCAAGTTTGCTGTCACCAACATTAACAGGAACAGAACACTGATGCCTAATACCACATTAACCTATGACATCCAGAGAATTAACCTTTTCGATAGTTTTGAAGCCTCAAGGAGAGGTAAATATCTCAATTACTGTGTCAGTTACATCCCTGGCTTGTACTTTATACCTTTCCCCAGCCTGATCTCCTTTTCTGCTCTGCTTGTATCATGTGTACCACAAAGTTAATCTTTCAGAGGTGCTTGAACTAAGAATCAAGCTGGGCTTGGACCTGTCATGTGTTTTCTGAATAAACCCTACATCCTGTCTGCATGCTAAGAGCCCCAGATGGCAGATGGCAAGTCCAAGCCATTTTTCTTTCCAAAACATAGATTTGCCACCTGGAATTCTGCAGAAAAATGATCACAGACTCACAGGAAGCACAGTGGGATGTCACAACCCATAATTAGCACAGATACCCATTATTGGTAAATTATTTCTACTCCTTTTAAAGACCAGAAGCCACTAGCCCCCCCTGCCCTGAAATATTAATGCACAGTGCCCTGGAGACAAATAAGTTTCTCTGTTATAAACAACTGTAAGAATTGGGGTAGTCAAGTGTGGAAATTTTTTTTTGCCTCTTCTTTTTTTTTTATTTTCCTGAGAAGGAAAGTTATGGCCCAATTTACTCCCATCCAATTGACTTGCAGGCCAAAACAGAGAGGGGTAATAAGTCACAGCTTTCCTTTAGCTCCATGTGTTCTTTGGCCTCTAGGAACAAGCTCAAAGTTTGATAAAATGTTGTAAAGAGCAGCCCAGTTCCTGGAACTGGAATTGCTGGAAAATAAAAATGCCTCTCTTCAGAAGCCAGGCTGGTGAGCTGTCACCTTTCAAATATCTGCACTACCAAATTTTCCTTGTGCCACTTCAGTTTCTTAGTGAGAGTGGAGAAAAGGAAAATTATTTCAAAGAACTTTAAAAAAAGAGCTTTAAATAGCATTTTTTGCATTCTTTTTCAGTTATCAGGTACATCCTGGAGCTCTGTGCTGTAGAATGTCAAGCGTGGTGGATTTATAATCCGTGTAATCCAGGCTGATACAGTATTTCAGATTCCCTGTAGAGTGAGAATCTCTGCTGTGACTGTTGTGAAAGTGCCCCCTCCATTTAAATGCAGGAAGTTGTTAATGCACCTGCAAGAAACTCACACAGACAGCAGTAATTTCTTCTCAGCATGAATTATTGAAGTTATTTCTGGAATTTGCACATTAAACCTGTGATGCTTTAGAAAGGCTTCTGAATTAAACCTGGAAAGCCTGTGCACTTCATGCTGTCTGTGAAACACTCATTTGTGGAATGGAAACAGAAAAGAATTGATTTTCTGTCATATTCTATTACAGTCAGAGAGCTAAATTCGAATTTAAAGAATCTCAGCTCATTGTGGAAGTTGGTGTATGTAACATTTCCCTCAATCAGAGCAATTTCTAAACTCCCCACCCTCACAAGGAGAGCAGCCTGCAGCTCAGTGCAGGGCTTTGTCTCAGTCAGGAGCCGTGTTAAAAACATTGGCAGTAAATTTTACCAGTGGACAGAAATAACTGATATTACTTCATCTCCTGTCTGTCAGCCTGCAAACACATGGGAGAGAAAGAAAAATGCAGAGACAGCTCCAGGCAGGGTTCTTGAGGCTGAGATATGGGCACAGGAGAAGGAAAGCTTTGTTGATGTATTTGGCTGGTTTGGAGGGGTATAAAATGTCAGTGTGTGGGTTCTTTATTTCCCTGTGCTGTTACCTGGGGCTTTGGGCACTCCTGCCTGCTCTGTAAACACAGATGATGGAGGGCAGTGAATCGTGCTGCCCTTTGCTGCTCGTGTCCCTGCAGCTGCCTGGAATGAGGGCAGCTCACCCGGGCAGAAAGGTGCCAGTCCCAGGGGGATCCCTGGAGAGCCTGCTGTGCCTCCAGGGTTGTATTACCTGGTGCTCTGCTGTGGAACTTCATTGCTGAGACATTCCTGTGCAGCCAGAGAGCCCCTGGATCCTCTGGGATAGAGCCATTCTGAGAAAGGCAGCTCAGGAATCCGTGTCATCTGCAAGGCAACGAGCAGAGAAGGGTTTATGTGCAGCAAGCAAGGGCAAGGGTGTAAAGCTGATCAGTAAAGCCATTTTCAGAACCACAACCAAACCAGGGTCACTGAGGCTGGGAAAGCCCTCCCAGCCCATGGAGCCCCAGCTGTGCCCAATCCCCACTTTGTCCCCAGCCCAGGGCACTGAGTGCCACATCCAGCCCTTCCTTGGACACTTCCAGTGCTGGGCACTGCAAGCCTCCCTGGGCAGCCCATTCCACTGTTTAACAACCTCTCCCATGGGGAAATTCTCATGCCATGCGGCCCAAACCTCCCCTGGCCCAGCCTGAGGTCGTTCCCTCTCCTCCTGTCCCTGTTCCCTGGGAGCACAGCCCGACACCCCCGGCTGTCCCCTCTTGTCAGGAGTTGTGCAGAGGCACAGGGTCCCATCTGAGCCTCCTTTCTTCCAGCTGAGCCCTTTCCCAGCTCCCTCAGCCTCTCCCTTTACCCTCTAAACCTCCCCTGAACACCTCAGGAGCCACTGGCCCATCTCTGGGTGGGTCTGGGAGCAAGGCAATGCTCTGTTCTCATTTGAAGTGCTGGGGCTGGATGGAGGATGCCAGCCCTCGGTGAGCATCCCCCAGGCCCTCGCTGTTCCCGCTAAGAGCCCCCTGTCCCCTGTGCCTAGCCTGTGACCAGCTGGCCCTGGGCGTGGCGGCGCTGTTCGGGCCGGCGCACAGCTCGTCGGTCAGCGCCGTGCAGTCCATCTGCAACGCCCTGGAGGTGCCGCACATCCAGACCCGCTGGAAGCACCCCAGCGTGGACAACAGGGACGCCTTCTACATCAACCTGTACCCCGACTACGCCGCCATCAGCAGGGCCGTCCTGGACCTCGTGCTCTACTACAACTGGAAAATCGTCACCGTGGTGTACGAGGACAGCACGGGTGAGTGCTGCTGCCTGCGGGGCTGCTCCTGCCAGACCTGGGGCAGCTCGCTCTGCCATGCCCTCAGCAGCTTTCCTGGGTCACGGGGGAAAAACCCTGTCCTGCTGCTGCCGTGGCTTTTGGAAAGCTGCTCACTTCACCAGACTGCGGGAAGGAGCCTCTGGGGTTTGAATAGTCAGCCCCGTTTTGCTTCCTGGTTGTGGAACCCATAGCACAGCTTCAAACTGATCCCAGAATTCCAAAATCTGGAGATCACCCAGCCCAACCCCCCTGCCAAGGCAAGGTCACCTGGAGCAGGTGACACAGAACTCCCCACGTGGGTTTGGGATGTCCCCAGAGATGGAGACTCCAGGCCCTCCCTGGGCAGCTGTTCCAGGGCTCTGCCCCCTCCATGGACAGAAGTTCTTCCTCAGGCTGAGGTGGAACTCGTTGTGTTTCAGTTCATGGCCACATCCTCATCCTGGCACTGGCACCACTGAGCAGAGTGTGGCTCCATCCTGTGACAGCCCTGGGGGTATTTGTGTGCATTGATGGGNTGTGTGCATTGATGGGGTATTATTTGTGTGCATTGATGGGGTATCTGTGTGCATTGATGGGGTATTTGTTTGGATTGATGGATCCCCTCTCAGCCTTCCCTTCCCCACACTGACCAGGCCCAGCTCCCACAGCTTCTCCTCACAAAAGAGATGCTCCAGACCCTTCATCCTCTCTGTGGACCCTACTGGACATTCTCCATTAGCTCCTAGATAAAATCTTCTAGACAGAATAGAAACAAGGAGAGGTCTTTTCCAGCCCACCCCATAGCCAAATTGGCATTCCAAAACACCAAGTGCTGTGTACCTGCTCAGCTACAAAAATGTCTGATATGAAAGAGATTTCATTTGCAGAGATATTTACGAAGTAAATTAATCATCAATCATCTTATTAACTCAGAGTCAGGAAAGTAAACATGTCAACTTTGATCAGTATAAATAGTCCTTGGATTTGGGGTTAGAGTGACGCCAGTTAACTCAAGCTCTTATTTCTCATCCCTAATGTTTGCCATCGTTACACCACAAGAAATAAAACCACCTTGGCCAGGTTGGACAGGGCTCAGAGCACCCTGGTCTCACGGGAGGTGTCCCTGCCCAGGGCAGGGGGTGGCACTGGATGGGCTCAGGGAGTCAGGCTTTTGCCATGTCCTCCAGAGAAATAGCTGCAGTTCTTGGCACTGCTGCTTTGGCTTCTCCAGGACACCACACCTGGGCTCCATCTCACTCCGTGTGGCAGCAGGAAACGTTGGGAGTGCAAGGTCCCAGTCTGATGGGACCAAAGGAGATATTTTAAGGCACACAGTAATTTCTTCCCCCGAAAAGGAGAGGGAAGTGGGTCAGCAAATCCTTTAGGTTTTTTGCTTTTCACCACACTTGCACTCAAGTACTTTTTGTTGCTGGGAAGACAAACACCGGTTCTCAGTGAGAGGTGAGGATGAGATGAAGGCTTCCCAGACTCCTCCTCCCAAATCTCATTTTCCCTCCTGGAACTGCCATCCCAGGCACTGCAGCCAGAGGTGAGCCTTGGGCACACCTGGGCTGCACCTTCCCAGCCAGGTGACCCCGACCCCTTAGTCAGTGAGCGCTGGGAGCCCATTCCCATCAAAATCAGCTCCCGTGGTTTCCTGTTCCTCAGCTGGCTCCTGGCCAGGCCCAGCTCCCGGTGCCTGCAGCATTTCCAGCTGAATGCTCATCATGTTTCATTTTCTCTATTGATTGTTGGTACTAGAAAATCAGCAAGGAGCAGGCCTGGCCCTGTAGGTGGAGGGAGAGCAGCTTTTCCCCAAGCACAATGCCAACACTCGAGTGAAGCCATCAGCCCTCGAAGCTCAGAGGGAACAGGGAGCTTTGTCTTGCCTTAGATGCGCCACTCAACCAGGGGCACTCACACCCACACAAATATTATCCCCACTCCCAGCAGGAGAGGCAGGAGCTCCTTCATTTTAATAATTTGTTTGATTTTTGTTCAAGAAGTGCTCCTTGCCTGTGTTCTCTCTCTCTCTCTATGCATATTTTTAAGGCAGCCTTTTACTTCCCCTCAGCAGGAGATCAGGAATTTTTTGTGGGTGAATTGCATTCGTGGATAAAGCGAGGCTGTAATCACACACCTCAAAGAGCTCTTAACTATCTTCCCTCGGTTTTGGAGGCAGTGCAAATTACACAGGAGTGCTGAATTAGCCAGTGGAACTGCAGTGTGTTTAAACACTTGGACAAGGCTCTGGCTGAGCTCCACTGCCTTCAGCTGAGGCGTGTAAAGCTGTGCCAGCTGAACACCGAGTCTGAGAAATCACCCGTGTTTGAGGATGTAGAGCTGCATCCCAAAAGATTCTGTAAGAACTCACAGCTGCTGAGTGACACCAGGCAGGAAAGTTAAGAGGTTTCCTCAATTTTATCTTCTTGCTGTATGGTATTGGAATTTTAATGAGCTGCACAGGGAGAAGCCTTATTTGCTTTTCATGTCTCAATTTAAACATACTACAATATGTTTATATTGTATTACATCAATGCAAACATATCCTGTAGTCAACCAGTTAAAAACACCTTCCAAAATATTTAGAAGCCAAGTATAAACATGGGAATGAAAAGCTTCAATAATATTAGCTATGAAGCTGGCAAATATGGAACTAGCAATTATCCCCAGGGAGCGTGGAGTGTGAGAGACCCTGTGTAAGTGACAATAAATCCTCGTGGCACAGGATGGTGATTGTGTCATTGCCTGCCATTTCTCAGGTCTCATTCGCCTGCAGGAGCTCATCAAAGCCCCTTCCAGGTACAACATCAAAATCAAAATCCGCCAGCTGCCCTCTGGGAACAAGGATGCCAGGCCTCTGCTGAAGGAAATGAAGAAGGGCAAGGAGTTCTACGTGATATTCGACTGCTCGCACGAGACGGCGGCAGAAATCCTCAAGCAGGTACCGGGGACGGGGAGCCAGAGCTCCACGAGAGCCTTGCTCCCCAAAATCTGCCAGCCTCTCTGATCCCACATCCACCAAAACCAAAGGCGCTCCCCAGCCTGGCCCAGGGGAGTGAGTGCAGGGACAGAAGTCACAAAGGTGCAGCAGCCCAGGGCTGCACTGACACCCCAGAGAGCCCCACGAGTATGCACAGGAGCAAACAGGCTTTTCTTTCTGACATGCCAGGTCCTGCCTGGCTAGGGACATCGCTCCGTGTGTTTCAGCTTGTCCTGCTTTAATCAACAGTTTTTATTTTTTTCCCATCAAAAATAGAGGCAGAATCAGAAGAAAAATCTATTCTTTAAACCGATGGGAGAGGTTGTTGTGCGTGGGCTGGCCCAGCCTGAGTGTGAGATTTGGGCAGCCACAGCAGGCAAGGACAAGCACAGCCCGACGTTCCCAGGGCACACTGGGAGTGGTGGGAATTGCAATTTACTGGTGCCACTTGCTGTACATTCCTTGACAAGCAAAGTCTAAAGCACAGTTTGTTGATGTGCAGGAAACAGCTCCATACATTTTGAGGGCAGTTGCCTCCTTGCTGCACCCCTAGGGATGAGGGACAAGTTGTTATTTCTCCTGCCAGGCAGTCTGATGGGATACCCTGATCCCAGAAGAGCACCAGAGAGCTTCCACTGACTAAATGCCCATAAAGGTCCCTTTCTGTTCCCATCCCAGAATGTTTTACTGAAATACTGAAGTCCTGCAGAGCAGCTTTTTGTGCCCAAGTTGGCAAGGCAAGTTACTGCATTCGTGTGGGGAGCCTGGAATGTTCCTCTCCAGGCTGGAGGAACTTGGGGCTTGCAGAATCCTAGATCAGCTGCAGCACACAATTCCTGTGAGCCTGGAGGTGAGATTTCCTGCTCCCAGCAATGCTGTCCTGCAGTAAATGTTAGGATTTCCTCAGTGTGAATGATTTGAGGTACAGGGGTGGGGAGGGCACTGTAGCAGAACTGTTTGGGCAGGGGGAGTGGGCTGTGCCCCTACTCTGCTCCCTGCAGGGCTGCCCAAAAACATCCCCACTTTTGGCTGCTCCAAAAGGAGATTTGTGGGGGAAGAGTTGACAACACAGATTTTGAAGGACCAGCAAGATGAAGGTGCAGGTGTCTGGCACCCTGCAGCAGGCACAGAGCTTCCAATATGCCAGGCTAAGTAAGGAAAAAACCCCAAAAAGCAAAACCTGGGTGTCAAAAGAAGAGGAGGGAGTGCTGAAAGATGCACTAAAGCAGGGCAAAGCAGCAGAAAAGTTTGTGTGGGTTATGGATCAGCCAGACAAGTGACAGGCTGCAGATACAGATAATGCTCTCCAGTGCCTGAAGAACTGGGGGAAGGAGGGAGAATGACAGTGTGGGAGAAAACAGGAAAATTGAGAGAGGTACACCTGTGGGTCAGCGCTGTGGGAGAAGGAACAACATAAATATAGGCTAGAAAGAAAGGGGAAATGGCTTTTCCGTGAGCTAGTTCTGTGGCTGGGTGAGGTGCTGGCAGCAATAACTCAGGGGCTGAGTTCCTCCCTGCCAGAGGCAGCGGTGAAACGTGGACGTGTGGAGGGCTCTCAATTCCTGTGGGACTCCTGTGACTGCAGGTTACTGGAAGAGCTCATCTCCCCATCCCTGCACTCACAAACCCCTCTGTCATTGTACCCGGGATGGAAGCAAGACATCAAACACTGGAGAAATCATTACAAGGAAACTCTGTGATGTCAGTAGAGAATATTTTTGACTTTGTAAACAATGCAGTAGCCGTCACAGGAAAAACAGGTGGTGTTGTTAAATTATATAATATTTCTAACAGGAACAGGACTCAGGGTCACCTAAAGCTGTGCCCAAAGCAGCTCCTTCTTGTCTGTTCACTGCATTTAGGTAATGCAGTAGGTGTTTAGTAGCCCATGGAGCAGGGAGGGGACACTGCTTGTTTTCCAGGGAGAAAGGTGCCCAAAAGCTCCTCTGGGAGCAGAAGGATCAGCCCAGAACTCTGCTGGAGCTGTGTGCACCAGGGACCTCTCCTCGCCTCCTCCAGCCTCTGCTTTACAAAACACCACAAAAGACAGATTTCTTCTCTAATTTCTGCTTATTTATGCCTTCCACTAAAACCCCATCAAGGCACGCTTGTTGTGTGCACAACAAGAACAGGTGAATCAATAACCTGATTCAGCCCAAATACAGAGCCTGCACTCAGCTGAACAAACTGTTGCCCTTCTCTCTGACACGCTCAGGGAGCCAGGATTCCCTCAGCCCCTGCCCAGCCCCACGAGGCTTGGCCCTCCTTTGCTGGTTATGGCATTTACCTGGAATATTTGGTGGACAGAAGGACAGAATGCTCTCTCTGCATTAGACAAGCACTCCCCGAGTAAATTAAATGTGACTCTTGCAAATTGCAATCTGTTTTATGCACAAAGCCTGCAATTTATCCTGCACATTTTTCAGTCTGGTATTGCCTTTTGTGTGAGGAACTCAGCTGAAGAGGTCGAGTTGTTGTGCTTAACCCTCACTTTGTGCCAACACACCAGGAACAGTAATCTGAACACAGATTTTACTGCTAGGCAAACTCACCTCTCAGAAAGTACATCCCTGCTAACCTTAAATTACCTACTCCTTTCTTCACAGCCCCAAAATACATTTGAGGAAGTGTACTGTATATTTAATCAGGTTTAAGGCTCTCACAGAGCATCCTGTAAAGACGATGTGACAGACAACGAAAAGAATCATTAATTCAGTTCCTCCAGAAGACAGAAAAACCAGGTGTCACCGTGGAGTGCATTCCTGGTACAGTAATAGACGTGAGAATAGAAAACCTCAGCTCCTGACTGTGCTCCTTCCAGGAGCCTGGCAGGTAGGCTGGAGCCCACTCCCTGCTAAGAAAAGGCAGGATTAGCTGTGTTCCCCCTTCCATGGGAGAAACACCAGTGGCACATCCCCCGGGTGCTCCTCTGTGGGTGAGAAGCAGGGATGGACTGGCCCTAGAAAACAGAGGGGTAATTAATTGGAAAATGAAATGCATTTAATGGTCATGAAATGAAATAACTGCTCAAGTGAGGGAAATGCAGAGTGAAAGCAAGCACAGGATTTGGTGCAGTTCCCATTAATGCACTTGCTCATCATTCCAGTTCCAGCCCGCCTCGAAGGCAGACTGACAATGGATCTAAATGAGGCAGGGAGTTTTTTACGAGAAGAACAAATGCAAGTTAGAGCTGGGATGTGATTCAAGCCAAGAGCAGGGCACCCAAAAGAGATTTTCAGACATAAGAGAGTATTTTTATCCAGTGTCTGTCAGCTCGCCATATATAATTTAACCACTGATGCTTTCTTGGATTCACTTCATGGTTCATGACCCCCAGCTGAAAGGGCACAGCTGCAAAGGACAAGGCCCAGGCTCCTGATCTGGAATGGATAATTAGAGATGGAAGTGTCTTTATCTCCCATTGTCCAACCGTATCTGAGTTTGGCTGAAGAACAAGTGTTATACAGGGAAGGCTGGGCAGGAGATGTACAAGGAGAATATCTGAGGCTGATTTTCCTAGTTTACATTCATCTGAGTTCCACTGTAAGTAAAAGCTATTATTATTTAAATAGGACACTTGTATCAGGTGCATAATTATTTACATAATTACATGCAAAGTTATTTAGATAGCAATGTGCAATGAAACCTGATCCAGTTTCCTGTGGGCAGGCACACAGACAGAGATGTTGCCTTCCCCTCTCTCTCCTGGGCTGCTTCTCTCTTTCAGGTCACCTGCTCTGTGGGAAGCTTTGCCAGGTGCTTCAGGGGTGTCCCAGCCTGAAATCCATCCTTACTCCAAGCAGGTTTTTATTGTCCTGCTCCTGGGAGCTGCTGGGAGCTGCTTTCCTGTGGCTGCTGTGCTGCTAACACTCAGCAGAAGAGCCCTGGAAACTCCTGCACTGGCAGGAGCATCCAGGGAATGAAGGCTTGGGAGTTATTGATGCTTTGGGATGTCCAGCACGGTTCTCAGCATCCCTCTTGCTTTTGTTTTGACTTGATTCCACCTGCTGTTTATCTGCATCAGAGCATTAAATCGTCCTTCGGTGTGAATTTTGCTTAGCAGCCATATTGCCCTTAAACATAAATTACTATTGCAAAATCTGTTTGATCCTCGAATAAAAAGCCCCTATTTGGTATCTAATGCACATGTCACAGGCATGTCAAAGTGCTAAATAGCTTTTAGCTAATTCTCATCCTCAATGACAGAGAGGGGAGCACAACCAGTAGAGGTTCTTCTCATCAAGGGCTTTGTTTCTGTTTGTCTTGGGGTTTGGAGCCCTTGCTTGTTTGTTTGGGCATTTTTTGTGCCTAGTTTTGGGGTGGTTTTGCTTTAAAGAACAAACCTGTAGCATGACTTCTGCAATGACTTCCCACTGGGCTCTTTCAGTGCAGTTCCAGCTCAGAGGAGATCTGCATCATAAAAATCCCATAAATTTGGCATCTCCTTCACAAAGCCACAGAAATCCAGTGGCTCCAGGGAGGGGGACTGAGTCCAGCCAGGTCAGCTGGGAAACACAGCACACAAAAAAAGCTCCCCTGGATGCAGCCCTGTATTGTTATCTGTGCATAAACAGGGCAGGAGCAGCAGCCTCCAGCTGACTCTACAGGTAATAAAAGAGCTCCAAGAAACAGAATAGAAGAGGATTAATAAAATCAGAAATAAAAAAGGCAATTTTGATGTGTAAATCCAGTGGAGCATTTCAATGAAATAGTTGCCTTCTGGCTTGATTTTTAGTGGCTGGAAATGGATCAGTTGTTTGCGATTAACACTGAGCTGGTTTTATTATCTGCTGCAGCTCAGAAAGTTCAGGGGTTTCTTTCTCCCTTTTTTTCTTTCTTTTTTTTTTTTTTTTTTTTAATGTGAGGAATTGACATAGACAATCACTCAACTGATGTTCAGCGGCTTCTGCCAGCAAAGGGAATTTTGGCCAGCCAAATCCCTCTGTTTCCCCTGCTTTTCAAACTATTCAGGCACTCCAAAACTGTCCTGAAAGGGTATTAAAACCAGATCCTTACAATGCTGTGATCAGGACTGAGCAGGAGTTAACCTTGGTCTGTGTTGCTGTCGTGACAATGAATTCCTCAGCACTTTCCCAGTTTATAATTCCTCCTCTTCCTCACAAGATCCCAGAGAGGAAAGAATTCTCCTGTCTGGCGAGAGCATGGGGACGTGGGGACAAGTGGAGGAAGGCTGCAGGGAGGCTGTTTCTTCCAAAGTTTCTTCCATCCCAGCTGTTTTGGCACTCTCCTGCTGACCCACATTCCCCAGTGGAACAAAAGGCACTTAGAGAAACTTCCTTCTTTCTGTTTTCCTCCTTCACTCCTGAGCCCTCAGCAGTGTCCTGTTCTCACCTGGCAGCAGAATACAAAAACCTGCCCCTAAGCACTTCTCTCTACCAACTGTGTTGTCTGCTAATAAATTCCTTTTTAGCGCTCTCAGGCTGCAGACTAAAGGATTTTTTAAATCAGCATCTCGTTATGTCTAGTAATTTTTCTTGTCATGGAAGTCTTGCAATCTTTAATCTCTTTGCTGAGCAGAGGTGATAAAAACATCATTTAAATACAACAGGATATTTTTGGCTCCTAAAGAAAAATGTGAGGTTTATTGCCATCAAGCTCTCATGACCTGTGGTGTGTTTAACCCTTGCTTTTCAAAGGCACTGCAGCACACTGGGAGCTCTCAGAGTAAAGTACCTTCATCTTTCCATCTCTTTCACAGATTCTCTCCATGGGAATGATGACAGAATACTACCACTACTTTTTTACAACACTGGTAAGGAACACTATAAACATCTGGGGGGGAATTTCCTGTTTCAGAAAAGACAGCTAAATTTTTCCGTTTTTCTAGGAGATCTTTGTTGCCTTTAGTCAAGGCAATCCCTGGAGAATGGGTGCTAACACTCCTTAGGAACATCAGGACCCACCATTTTGTAAGAAAGCTGTTTGGCCCCATTTCTGGGGCTGGCTAACACTTTAATGCAGTGCAAATTAATTGCAGTATGCTGATTAATGAGAAACCATTAGTACAGATGGACCAGAGTGAAACAAAATCAAGGATGAATTCTTTGCACTGTGGGCACTGCTGGTTCATCACTGTTTGTTTCATTTACTTATAAAACCACAAAACCACAAACGGATAAAAACACTCAGGAAATTTTATAATCAAAGTTTTCTTTGATGGCACAAACACAGCTCAGGAGGGTCCCACATGGTTCAGTCACCCCAGCTGCCCTGTACATGCCAGGCTCTGGAGCACATGAGCCCGCATGCACTGACGTATCCATGCCACAGCCTGGCAGAGGTGCCTGGGGAGGCACGGTGGGGAAATTGGGATTCCTAAGCAGCCAAAGCACAGCGCTCACCACGTCTCTCGGAATTTTCCTCCTCTCAGCTTAGAAAGAACTTGACACTGGCCAGCTAATTCCTCATGTCGGCCTGTCAGAGCTGCAGCACCGCTATAAATTCAAATGTGCAGGTTGCTTGCAAAGCACTTCTGCTGTGGGGAATTGATCTTTTCACTTCCAAAAGCAGCTGTGTGGTATGTCACCCATCTCACACAGCTTTGGCTCAGTCAGGTTTCCAACGGGAGCCAGGGTGGGCACAGGGGAAAAAGCCCCAAATTTCCTTTAGAAATGTTTTTGTTTGTGTTCCTGCTGGTGCTTTAGGACCTGTTTGCGCTGGACCTGGAGCCCTACAGGTACAGCGGGGTGAACATGACGGGCTTTCGGCTGCTCAACATCGAGAACCCGCACGTGTCGGCCGTGGTGGACAAGTGGTCCATGGAGCGGCTGCAGGCGCCGCCCAAGCCCGACTCGGGGCTCCGCGACGGCACCATGACCGTGAGTGAGCTGCCAGGGGCACAGGGACAGCGAGGGAGCTGCCAGGGGCACAGGGGCAGCGAGGGAGCTGCCAGGGGCACAGGGGGCACAGGGACAGTGAGGGAGCTGCCAGGGGGCACAGGGACAGCGAGGGAGCTGCCACACTGCCAGGGGGCACAGGGACAATGCCCCAGCACGGTGCCATTGTTCATCTCACTGCTGCTGAAAACCGAAATGCTGCCCTGCTTCTCCCATCGCCTTCTGCATCGCGCAGTGGGAAAAGCAGCAGAAAATGGGATTTCCCAGGCAGGTGCAGGATTTGTAACCTGCAGGGACAGAGCCCACATGCGTGTGAAGGGAGTAGCATTTTTAAATGGGTGAAGTGCCCTTTCTCTTCATTTCCATCTCTACAGAAGCTATGGCTTTTGAGACATAATTTAAAGATAGATGAGAGGTATCATCAAGCCAGGGAATCAGGATTCCTCCCAGCACTCCCCCAAGGAGGAAAGGAAAGAATAGGAACAATTACAGAGACAACATGACTCCATTCAGTTTGGCAGGGTGAAGGGTTGCCATCTCTTTGCAGTATGAGATAATGCATCTCATGGACTGAGTGGAGCTCAAAGCGATAAGAAATAGCCTTTATTGTAGATGATTGCAGGGAAAATTTGGAAATGTCTTAACATCCTGAGGAGAAATGCAATAAGTGTGCTGTCCCTGGCATTGCACACACTGGTGCTGCTTTGGACAGTGTCACCATGCTCACTCGTACCCAAAGCAGGGAGAAAGCTGTCCCTGGGAATTCCTGATGGGAATCCACACAGAAATCCCCCAAATACAACACTGGGAAAAGCAAATTTCTCACCACTCGTCTGCTCTCCTTGCTGTCCCTGACTCTTGTGCTCTCCTTTGCATCTTCATAACCTCAGTGTCCTTGATGCCCTGGCACAGCACGAGGGAAACCTCTCCCTCCTTGCTGGGATCATTTCAGTATTCCCAGCAGGTTCCATTATTGCCCAGTTTGATGGAGAGCTGCACCACTGCTGCATTTCATTTGACAATAAGGCTGTGACAGGCGGCAGAGTGCACAGAGATCAGGACTGTACATCCTGTTATTAACTCAGGATTTATCCCTTCTGGTTCATGCTCTGCTGTTTGCCCTGAAAGCAGCTTGTGGGAAGGCAGCAGGGCACAAGCAAGACAGTTCTGAGTTCACGTCCTGCTGGATGCCCAAACTGCACCCAGAGGCACAGCTGGTCTAATGAGATCTCTGGCTTTCTTTGCAGTGGCTTAAGCAGCACACAAAAATGAGAAAAACAAGTTCCAGGACTGACTCTGAGTCTCTTTCTCCTGACATAAAAGCACAGAAGTCAGGGTGAGGTGCTTGACTTTGGAAAATGAGGTGATCTGTTGCACCCTACAGCCCTAAACAGAGCCACGGTGAGGGGAGAAGTGACAAGCCAAGGGAGGCGGCAAAGCTCCCCGCTGCCACACCAAGGAGGGACAGTGACAAGTGGCACAAGGACAGGGCTGAGCAGCCAGGCCTGGCAGTGCTGCAGACACCGTGTGCTCAGGGCAAAGCATCAGCACTGCCAGACAGAGCAGGGCGAGGACAGAGGAGCTTTCTCACCAAGCATCTCCTCCCAGGGTCTCTGGCCTGGCACACAGGCAGAGCCAGTAAAATCCAACCCTGAGTGCCCAGTCCAGTGTAAAACTGAGGTCTGCTGACACTGATGGGAATATTTCCATCGGTTTTGAGGGATTTGGGGTCAGCCCTTGATGCCCTGAGTGTGCTTGGAGCAACTGTCTGTTGTGAGACACTCTGCAGTGAGAGCAGCTGGTATTGTCTCCTCCTGCTTGACTCATCACTCACAATGTTTTCTGATCTCACAATTTGCTCCCATTGTGGAACGTTATTTTGGGCAGATCCTGACAAGCACATCAAGACCAATTCCTCCTCTGCACTATCTTAAGATTAGTCCTTAAATTCAGGTACACTTGAGCCAAACTCTCCAATACTGGTAACACTGGTGCTGTTGTTACTTACTCAAGTAAATGGCACAGACAAAGAATCAAATGTATTAATTTCCCAGAGGAATTGCATGGAAAAGAAACAGAAAACTGATCAGCTCTGTAGTTCCTATAAAGGACTCAATTTTCTCATCTGCAGAATTGCTGCCTTTTTTCCTTCAGGCCCTGGCTTAATTATTCATTAGGTTTACCTGGAAGGTAATTTGTGCAGCATCATTAAGGGAGACACAGCCATTCCCACCTCACTGTGAGAGCACTGAAGCCCAGTGCAGATGAGGGTACACTTTTCTGAGGTGACAAAGTGGGACAGAGTGTGTGATGTCACTTTGAGGCCATGTCTTTAAACCCACAAACCCACTCTCAAAAGAAACACAGATGCACAAAGTGCACCCAGTAGTTTTGGTATCTGAATATATGGGGTAATATTCAAGGATCCAAGGGCTGTAGTGGGAAGTTAGATGTGTGAGTCCAGGTTAATCCCCCCAAAACACACTTCCAAAGGACATTTCCCCTTTCTCTAGGACACCATTGCACACATTTGTGCCAAAAAACCCAGATCCTGGAGGGCAGTGGGCCCTTGGAGGCAGCAGATATCTGGGCAGTGGGATGTGTTCCAGGTGATCAGTGGGATTGGCTTCCCTGGAAAGCAGAGCCAGCCTGTCCTGTTGGGAAGGAAGCAATGCCACAAGTGCCATGAGAAAAGTGGCTCATAGACCTGGGACTTCTTAGAACCCCTCTCCAGCCTGCCTGGGACCCCTGTCCCTATAGCTACCCAGCATAGTTTCCCTCCCAGTGCTGAAAACACTCCAAAATGACGTGAAGAACTGGATTGGGCTGCTCCTCAGGGCTCCAAGGCAAGCCCAGGAGAGGTTTTTCCCTGCGAGGAGCCCCGGGCAGGGCTGGCAGCGGTGGGGGCAGGCAGTAACTCAGGGCTGTGTCTGTGCAGACGGAAGCAGCGCTGATGTACGACGCCGTGTACATGGTGGCCGTGGCCTCCCAGCGAGCGGCCCAGATGACCGTCAGCTCCCTGCAGTGCCACCGCCACAAGCCCTGGCGCTTCGGGCCCAGGTTCATGAACCTCATCAAAGAGGCAAGTGCAGAACCCTCGCTGTAAGACCTCCCAGGTTTTTTATTTGGTTAATGTTTGTTGTGGATGTTGATGATGTCTAAAAATGTGAGGTAACTACAACAGCTGTTCTGGAAAAGGAAAGAAAAGTGAGTCTGTAGCTCTGTCCTTGCTTCGCTGTGAAATTCCAATTGTTTTGCAGATTCTTTGATCAGGGATCAATATCCAGAAAACATTGTAGCCAGTGTTTCTAAAGAATGAAATTGCTTCCTGAAGCAATGCTCTATCTTACAAGAACCCATGACTGATCTTGATCCAGAGATGTCCTAAAAGTACATATTTTAGTTGAAATGCCTTCACTCCTTCAAAAGTCCTGGTTTTATTTTGATTTTCAAATGGACACCTTTCCTTTAGGGAAGCATGGAAATGAAAATTGGAAATTATTTGGAGCATCCCACATATGTTTTACCTTTTCCCCACCTCAATCCCTGCATTTGAAGAGTAATTATAATGAAATTTAAAGTTAACAAAAGACTTTGTATTAGTGAATGCTCTTGCAGTGATGCCCTCCTTATTTTGGGGGATGCTGAGTATAAAACTAAGGGTTCCTGAAGCCTAAACTGGAGTACTTTGCCCAAGAGTAGCAGATGTACCCCAGCAGATCAATTCAGAGCCTGAACAGTGACACAGCTCTCATTTATCATGGACAAGCAGCTTCTCTTGCATGGAGTGAGATATGGGGGCTAATTACTGATGGCCTTGCAAATAGAGTCTCTCATGGTCAGTAAAACCCTGGTTTAAATACTCTGAGAGTCTTCTCTTCCTGTGGCTGATGTAGCCAAAAAAAGGTGGCTGTTAAAAGCAAAGGATAAGATTTAATAAGACCATATTGAGTTTCCTGTAAAGCCTAAAACATGAGTTGGAAGCAAATAGCAAATACATTTGGACCTCAGATCATGTTAGGGTCTGGTTTGTTCAACAGGGGAACAAATAGAGGAACTTTATAATTAGGAATCAGTGAATAGGTGTGGAGAAAACAAAGTCAAGGAAGCAGAGTGATAGCTTGTGCCCACACGGGTAGGATTTAATTGCCCTGGTTTTTGAGTTTTTGATGTGGTACTGACATTCTGTGAAGGCATTTTACAGACTGATCTAAAGACAAATATTTGGTACTCCAGTCTAAGTAAACCAGTTTCAGACAAAGAATTTGCCTGCAGTGATTCCTGCAGATGCTGGAGTTAACAAGTGCTTCAATGGCTCCCTGGTGAGTTTTTGCATGTTATTTTGGTGGTGAAAAGAACTGAGGTCACCTCATTTGCTTTGTGGGCCAGCGCTATGAAATGTCTGAGATCAGGGCTCTGCAACAGCCCATTAAGGAGTTTTTAATGAGAAGTAACTCCTTGTCAGAAGCTGTGTCTCTCAGTGACCTGGTGCCATTCACAGCTGAAGGATGTTCTAATCTTTGAGCCCTTCTGGAGGCATTTGCAGGGAGTGCTCCTTACCTGCTCACAGGGAAAAGGAGGTTGTTGTCTGTCTGCAGAGGGGGAACAGGGACAGAAAGGATGATCCCACCTTTTCTGAAGGAAAAATGGGGGTAAACATGAAATATGTTTATAACCAAAGGATCTGACCCAGTTCTGCTCATGTCCCTTCTAAAGCATAAGGCCCCAGTTATGATTGTTTTTCAATTATCATCAAAACCAGTGTGAGCTCCCCTTTTTCAAATCCAGCCACAATGAAAAGAACAACTGTAGAGAGAAGGATAGAGATGCAGACTGGATTCTGAGTGACTGTTAAATGCCCTCAAGCAGAATCACAGAGAAAGATCTCAGAGATGGAAAGGGATCTGAAGAGATTTCAGTTCCTGCTGTGCTTCTGAGGAGATCCGTGCCAAGCACTGTGACCAGGAGGGAGAGCCATGCATCTGCATTCAATACTGGAAGGAGAAGGGACTGGAGGTTTCTCATTACAGTAAAGTAGAAATTTAAATTATGACAGAAGGGAAAGCAATCCATCTGCAGAGGTGTCCATCAATTTGTTGTGCTTCTGACTGGCAGCAGCTCCAAACGCGGGAGCACAAAGAATCTTGTAAGAGACCAGAACATTTCTGTTGTTAATGGTCTTTGATTACTCCCAGAGCCAGCCTGTCAGCGTTTTCCTGGGACTCTAACCCTGCAGAGTGGAACACGTAAGAAGGAGAGAGCAGTACAAGAGCCTGGTGCCAGAAGAGCCAGGCAATGTCCCCTGCTCTCTGAGACAGGGCTGTGAGCAGCACTGAAATCTTTGTGCAATGACTGGGAAAAGATGACAAACCATGGTTTGCTCCAAACCATGAAATAAAATCTCTTCTGCTTCATCTTTTTCACTGCATTTTAGCACTGAGCCAGTGGCAGGGTCTGGGGGTGCTGGCTGGATTTCTTCTCTGGGCTCTGGTGCTACAATATTCAGTTACATCAAATTGAAACAGCTGTTTACTTTGGTAGCGCTTCTCTCACTAGATAATTTAATAGTAACACTTGATTCACTCTCACTAAAACAATCTTTTGTCTTTGTTTCACTTTTCATAAACTTTACTTCTAGTCCATGAAGTGCATTTCTGCTATGAGCCTATTACTGGCTGTACTTTGACCTGAAAACTCTTAATTAGGAGAGCAAACAAAACAACTGCCTGACCTGCATCCCATGGTGCTTTATTAGGAAATAAAGCTCAGCTTCCCGAGAAGACAATGAGGCTGAGGGCAATCTCAATGGGCATTCTTACTCTGAAATCAAATTTCAAGTGGAAAAACACTTATTTATGGAATTATCTATGCCCAGATTGCAAAGTAATTGCAGGACTGCATGCTGGGAATAAATACATATTGAATTGATGAAAATTGATAAAAAATTATCTGCCAGGGTACTGGCACTGTGATATCCAAAATCAAAACAAGCTGTTTGACAAAAAGATTACATATATTTTCTTCTGTCTGTTTTCAGCTCATTAAATGGTTCCTGGGCAGTAGATATGCTTATAAAAAACAAGCAAGAACCATTATAAAGTGACTTTATCTGAATATATGGAGGATGTTTTGATATTTGCTACACAGAACATTTTTTCAGGACATACTTAATATACCCAGGCTTACTCAAACACAATGCACAATTTTCCATATTCACAGACCAATATAATCCCACCCCTCCAGCCGTGGAAAATGCACCTTTCTGCCTCTCACTGCATTTCCATTCCAGTGCTGCTCAGGGAAAGGCCAGGGCTTTTCCTGGACCTCTTCCAAGTAAAGAGGCTGTGGAGCATCATAATTCTCAGTTTATCTCCACAGGCGAGTGCTGAAATTCTCTTTATTCCATCAGTTATGCCAGATTTGGAGCAGGATAATGGCCAAGTCAAACCCCAACTCACTGAATTCCATAATCCTGGGGGATCTCTGGTAATAAGAGGATTAATTGTGAGAGCTGACAAGTTGATGTGTGGCTCATCACACACAATTTCCACTCCAAAGAGAAACAGTATCACTGTCACTTCAATCTGGCAGCTCTCTCTGCAATTCCAATAAAGCAGGGGCTTTCTCTTCCCAAAGGAAAGAAAACCAAAGGAAAATTAAACTGGTCTTAGTCAGTAGCATTTTGGTTATTATTTATTAATTATTCATTAATGTAGTGGTATTGTTATTTATGGCCTTGGGGAGTTTTGTTACATAAGAGAGACCTGAGGTGTTCTGAACATTGCAAGTTTAGGTGCTCCTACGTTTTTGAATTTTTCATTCAAGTGTCAGGTACCATCAAAGCCCTCATCAGAAATTTGGGAATATCTGTTCCTTCACCCCTGTGGTTAATTAGGAATGTACATTAAATCAATAACTGATGTTCATTTTGCCTGGGAACTTCTGATAATAAATAAACAGATTAGAACCCCAAGAATTAAATATATATACCATGGGTCAAAATAACCCCAGGACAAAACAGAGCAGGCAGGAAAATATTCTTATCACCAACTAGATTTCACTCCAGCTTCTGAGTGTACTCCTCCCACAAGGAACAGTCCAGTGAGTGATTTCTGACCAAACTCCCCTTAAAGCCAGGGGAAAAAAAAGATTGCTTGCCTTTAGGGAAAAGTCTCCAAATTTTCAAGTTACACTTAAACAGCAAGAGAAGGGAAAAAGAGAGAGAATAAAGAATGCAGTTCTGTTCTACAAAATAAATAACTGAATCTGGTCTGTCTGGGGAATTTCTCAAGTCAGTTTGGACGCTGCTCCCAGGGATGCACAGGGTGGGATTGTTTGGTGTCTGTGCAGGGCAGGGGCTGGGCTGGGTGATCCTTGGGGGTCCCTTCCCCCTCGGGATATTCCAGGAGGCTCTGATAAGTCTGGAAGCAGCTGAACTGATTGATCCTGGGATTGAGCTGTTGGTTGGCTCTGGCTGGAATGGAGGCTGCTGCATTGATCCAAGATGGTGAAGTGGGAATTGATACAGACCCTGTGATGGGTGGGAATGGATAAAACTCCTCTGGAGCGTTTGACCTTGCAGGCTGAGTCAGCTCTGTTCTCCTGTTGCTGTAATTTCCCATCAATCTATTGACAGGGATTGTAATTGGAGTATTTAACCCCAGAGTTCAGCTTGTGCTTTCCTCACAACCCTCAGCTTTTCTAGCAGTGGAAGCAGGCAGTTCCACAGTGGAAGCAGGCAGTTCCACAGTGGAAGGATGGAGTTCCACAGTGGAAGGATGGAGTTCCACAGTGAAAGGATGCAGTTCCACAGGGGAAGCAGGCAGTTCCACAGGGGAAGCAGGCAGTTCCACAGGGGAAGGATGGAGTTCCACAGTGGAAGCAGGCAGTTCCACAGTGGAAGCAGGCAGTTCCACAGCTCTCACTAGGTTGCTTTGTGTATTTTGGCCGTGGCAGTGCCTGCCAGCCTCTGAAGGGGGCTGAAGTTGTGTCTGTAACCTGTTCTGCCCACTCCCTTCTCGAGGCTTAGTAAGAAAGGGTCTGAGCAGCTGCTCACAGTGATGCTCTTTGATCAATTACCTGATCAGGCTCCAATTCAGCTTTTATTATGTCCTCTAACACTCAATGTGTCACCAGAAACATAAAAATTGCTATAAATCCTGTGTGAAAGCATGAAATCCCATCCCTGTAATACACACAGATGCAGCTCCTGGCTTTTCTGGAAGGAAGGAAGTTCTGCTTCATTACAGTTTGTTAATTAGCAAGAACTCTGCATATGATGCTTTCTCTGTTTTGGTTTAGAAGCAATAAAATAAAATTCAGAAATTAAATTCAGAATTTAGATGGTATCTGAAGCGTGTTCCTCACCATTAGGATTTAAAAATCCCATCAGCATTTAACCTTTCTGAGAAACACTCCCTGAAACTCCTGAGAAACTGATCTCTAAAGAGCAGATTTTATAAAATGTTCCAGCTTTATGAAAAAGAGATGGGGGCACATCAGAGGAATAAAAACACAGACTGGAAAAAGGGATGTTAGAGATTGAAATTCATCCATATGTGTCCATATGCTATCTTGATTATACAATTAATAAATAACCCTGCAAGTGTTTCACTGTTTACAGCACAGACTTGTGTGTACTCCCAAGTCATTAAGATGGAAAATCTCACAGCAAATTTGTTGCACTAATGCTTTTCCATTCTTATGTTACTTAAGTGTGTATCAAAGTCCTGCTGTTTCCACAAATTCCAAATGCACCAGATCTGTCTGAGACATGTGGTGAGAACTCCCCAGCATCCAAGATTAAACCCTGCAGATTCAGGGCTGGAATTCAGATTAAACAGGGAGGGGGGACACCAGTCTGTAAGTGTGGTTTTTAGTGCAGCTTTACTTCTGTCCTCTGTCTCCAATAAATTAAATGAGGCGAGGAACGATGTGTGGTGGAAAAGCTTGTAATTTAAAATTATATGGCTGACACACACGAAGGAACAATGCCATCATTTATCGTCAGCTCTCCTTGTATCTCTGACAAATTTAATCTAATGGGGGGCCTCCCAAAAATAGATTATCAAGACTGCCTGCACTTTTAAATCTATCACTTTGTTTTATGGATAAGGACCAGCTCTGGGGACAAAATGGGGTGGGAGGGAGGGAGGGATGGAGGGAGATCTCATTTCAAGGCAAACAGGCTGGGTGGGAGGCTCACAAGGTACAGGAGACTGAAACTGTAGTGAATTCTTGTGCAGTGCACAACTGCCCTGGCTTTGGGCATGTGCAGCTCTCCCTTTCTCTTTGGTCAGTCTACATTTTTTTACCAGTACCAGACATGTGTAAATCAATCTATGTAAACTGTCACAGACTTGTGCTTGGTTGCAAAATGCAAAACATATCAGAAAGAAACTAAACAACAAAAAAAGGGGGTTTTGTCCGGGTAGCAAAGCCACATACGCTTAAAAGCCCCCAAATTTGGAAGTGGTTCGACGCTGTGGTGTATTTAAATGACAATTATGATTAACAGTTCTTGCTCTGGGTTCCGGGTGGCTGCTGCTGGGTGCCACAGGCAGGGTGTGTTTGTGTCCCCAGGCACGGTGGGAGGGCCTGACCGGGCGCATCACCTTCAACAAAACCGACGGGCTCAGGAAGGACTTTGACCTGGACATCATCAGCCTCAAGGAGGAAGGCACAGAAAAGGTAGGCAGGTCTTTGGTAAAAAACATGGCCAAGAGTTAATTTGACAAGGGCATGGTTCCTGAGTTTGAATCTCCTGTGTCTGGGGTAAAAATACCCCACCATTCCCAAGTGATTTGAGTCAGAGTTAAAGCAGAGCTGCTAAGATTGGGTTCTTATTGTACAGTGCATTTTGAGGTATGGGAGAGGAATGTGGGGCAGACAATACCTATCTAATGGAAAGAATCATCTTAAGTGCACCTCGTTTTCAATTCTTGCCACTGCAACCGTGGATGGTAAATTCATACCTAGAGATAGATAAATTCATATAGCAGTGCACAGAGAAATGTGACATGAGGGAGAGAGGACAGAAGGTACTTGAGTAATAACCTCCACAAAGTGGAGTGCTGAGAATTCTCCAGGTTTGTGAGACTGGATTGTTCTCCTTCCCTTTTGTCAGCCCTCAGGCAGCGATACGGGCTGCCCTGGGGGTGGCAGCCGCGGGTGTCCCAAACCCCAGCACAGGTGGCAGCAGCTCCCGGGGCTGCTGGCCCTTGCTCTGCGCGCTGGCTCAGCTCTGGGTGGTAATTGCTGATGGGTTAATGGAGAATTTAACTGTAATTGCTCCCACACAGCTCTCCAGACAGCTTCTCTTTTCATTTTTAATGAGGCACTCTGTTTGTTTTCCCTGCACCAAGGCTGCTGGCGAGGGTTCTAATCATTTGTATAAAGTGTGGAAGAAGGTTTGTACACAGACAGGTGAAGCCAAAACCCTCTGGGCTGGGTCTTCACACTCAGCCTTTGGGTTTTAATGGTGACTCTTCTATTGCAGTTTAGAGACAACAATCTCTCTGAAAGCAGGAATTTTCCTGGTAGGATAAGTTTTTCTCCACTTGAGACGCTGTAATTGCAAAGACTAAAAATATCTTGGCAGGATTCAGCATTTTCACCAAAATCAGGGGGGTTTAATAATTATTTTACTTCTTGGAGCTGTGCTTTTCCCATCTTTGAGTAAAGGCCCCTACTGCACCAAAACCAGTCCTTTTCTCCTGTGCCATCCTTCCTGATTCACCTACAATTTACAGGGTAAAATTACACTATTTTGGATGTGTATTGGCATCAGCTCAAAGTCTGGTTTAATGTGCAGGGTTGGGGGCGTTTTTCCCCACACAAACCTCTCAGTGCTGGCAGCGTTCAAGCATTATTGCCGCAAAATTTGGATAAGTGTGTTATTAGCTCCTTACAGAAAATAATAGAGATGATTAAGTGGGTGCTGTCATTCACTAACATATGGAAATTGGGACTAAGCTTGTTTATAAAAGATGTAAATTACCCCAGGAATCTCATCCCTCTTTGAACATAAGGTGCTTAAAACACAAAAGTGGGATTTGGAGACCAGCTCCACGCACTGCTCCCCACAGGACTTACAACCCCTGGTTGCTGTTCTATGAGGAGAAGATAAAAACTGCATCCATGAAGTCTGAGGTGTTCTACAGTCATGAGACAGAAACTTTTTATAGTGCTTAGAATTGTATTTTGCCCATGGTTCACACAGATCTCATTATTCCACACCCCTCTCTCATACGCAGTGGAGAAAGGTTTCAGATTTGTGCTGTTTTTGTAAGAGCAGACCAGTGTAAAACACCCTCTACTACCCTTCCTGTGTTCTCATGGAGCACATGCATCCTTAATAACCCAGTTTAATCTCCAGGCTGAGGCACCAAGGCCCTCTCCCCCCCTTCCTGGGGAGTAGATCATCCCCTGACACGCAGAAGCAATCTCCCCTTGGACTGCAGGCATCTCGTGTTCTGCTGAACTGATTTAAACCAAACCACAGTTGGTCAGAGCATGGGCTCACTGGGGAGGGCACATGGCACCACTCACACTTGTCACTAAACTGCAAAACATCCCCTGAACTCCCCCAGTGATGTCCTACCTGGCTCTGGTCCTTCCTCCTCCCTCGTGCCCCTCCAGCAGGGCTGTCCTGCGGCGCTGTCCCTTTCCCCGGACGTGCAGTGCTCTCCTGGTGTGTTCTGTGTGCTCTGTGACTGTGCTGCTCCCTGGTCTCATGGTTGTCCTCCTCTTTCCCTGCTGCCAACAAACATATTCCAAGTCAGTAACAGTGAGCAGAAGGGCTCACACACCCTGGTGCAAATCCAAGGACGCTGGATATTTACTGTATTCCTGGCTCAGGCTGCCATAATTGCCAGCATTTTATCTCCTTTGTAAATCTGTGCACTTTCCAGATCAGCGTCCCAGCCTGATCTAGTTTTGGAAACAAAGGGAATGACTGACAAATGCTTGGAATAAACTTTTTTTTTTTTTTTTTTACTGGTATGGTTGTCCCCATTAAGAATATGGAAAAAATAGTTTGTGAGGGACAAAAGCAGTGGCACCTGGGGACATGAACCCCAGGTTTGCTTGAAATGGTTGTGCTCTCCACAATGCCCAGCATAAATCAAACTGCCTGAGGCAGCTCCTCCCCTGGAGCTCCTCACATCAGCCTTCAGCCAAGCTGGGCATGAAAATCCAAAGGCAAAAACACTGGAGATGCTTCCAGCCTGCATTTAAGTTGGGTAAATATTGATGTGAAGAAATAACACGGTTATAATTTCTGCCCCCACAGCATAAATCCAAATCCACTGAAAGGACAAATATCTTCCCTGGAGGCTTTGGATTGGGCAGTAAATACTGGAAGTTTTCACTGTCTCCAGGGCTGGAAAGGAATTTGTCTTTGGCCACTGATGTTTGCTGAGTAAATACTGCTCGGGGTGTGAAATGTACCACCTTGATAGCTCTGGCACATCCAGGAGTCCAGGAATGACAGAATAATCTTTGCTAAACCTGCTGAAGGCACAGGGCAAGCAAAAGGCCAGTGCATCCATCAGTCAGTTCCATTGTAGCCATTCAGGCTTTTAACATGTTCTATCAGAAGAGAGAGATCTTGCCACATGTCTCAACTCCACCATCGACAAAATTTAAAAAAAAAAAAAAAACAATAAAAATAGACATTTTCCTTTTTTATTTTAGCAGGGAACAAAGCCAGCATGTTCCACTTCATTAGCCAGCTGGCCACCCCAGCACTGCACTGCCAAGCCTCATGCTCTCAGTGCTCCTGGGTTTGCATTTGTGCATTTTGCAGTCATTGCCTGGGGTTTCTGAATCAGCCCATGGTGCTGCTGCGTTTCTCTGAGCTGCTGCCCTCCTGCAGCGCTCAGTCCCTTCCTGAGTGACCCCTGAGCCCGTGCTCTGGGGTTTAGGGATTAGGGCAGCCTCTCACCCGCTCTCCTCTGTGCAGATCGGGGTCTGGAACTCCTACAGTGGCCTTAACATGACGGACAGCAACAAGGACCGGTCCACCAACATCACGGACTCCTTGGCCAACCGCACGCTCATCGTCACCACCATTCTGGTAAGGCTGCCCGAGGTGCAGGCTCAGGATCCACACACACCCGTGAGATTGACTCCAAAACACTTCCAAACACTGGAAGACCCCCAGAACCTCTGCCTCCAAAATTGTTTCCCCTTCTCCAGCGTTTCAGACGAACCCTGCGCACTTTTCCTCCCAGAAGAAGGAGCACACACAAATGCTCAGCTTTGCAGTCACTGCTCATACATCCTTAGTTTTACTGGAAATGAGACAAAGAGGGCTGAAGGGAAGCGGTAAACAGCAGACAGATTGAGCCATTGTGCTTACTGTGAGGAATGCAAAAGGTTTAACGGGGTATTCGGGAGCTGCTCTGCCTTGTGCTCTCTACACACCCAAAAATGCCACTTGTTTTTCAGCTGCTCTGCCTGGTTCCTCAGGGGGAGGGAGAGAACTCAAAGGCTCCTTCTACACTACGTGTCTGTTGCCATAGGTGTTTTGCCACATGAAACTACTTGCCCAGATCTTGTTCTATCCAAAATCCTGTAAAAGGGAAAGCAAAAATGTACTTTGCAATCTGCCTTTGTTGTTCTCCGTTCCCTCTTCGCTCCATTTGAAGATTTTTCTCAGTAAAGACTTATTTTTCACATAATAGAAAATGTTAGCTTCCCCTTATGGGTTTTTTCTGTTATTTAGGATCCTCTCTCCTTCAGTATCCCTTCCTGTCCCTTGGAGTGGGACAATGTGAGATCCAGACCCTGGGTCTGAGTTTGGAGCTGCTGTGCACAACTGGAATTAAAGCTCCTGGGAGCCACAAATGGCCCATTCCACTGAAAATTAGGGCCCTTATGCTCATACCAATTCATTCAGTGAGTTTGTTAACACACCTAGAAGAGCTTTTAATGCACACAGTAAATTGCTGGTTTCCATGTACTTGCAATCCCTTTGGAAAATATTAGCATCATGTAGAGAAAGTGATCTAACCCGAGCCCAGGCTCACATCTCTCACTGCCTGTCTGCTGTGTTTTCCTGCAGGAAGATCCCTATGTGATGTACAAGAAGTCTGACAAGCCCTTGTATGGCAATGACAGGTTCGAGGGGTACTGCCTGGACCTGCTAAAGGAGCTGTCAAACATTTTAGGCTTCATCTATGAGGTCAAACTCGTTTCTGATGGCAAATACGGAGCCCAGAATGACAAGGGAGAGTGGAATGGGATGGTCAAGGAACTCATAGATCATGTAAGACTGAACCCTTCTTCTCTCTGTTCTCCTTTCGCCTGGGGTACTTTATATCTGAAATGTTTGCTGTGGTTTTCACCTCTTAGAGCCACTGCTGTGTCTGTTTTGCCACAAAACAGAGTAGGAATGTCTGATGAGCAGTTTGCAGGTGTTGGGGGGAAATGTCCATCAGTGGCCATGTTCTAAATGTCCCCCTGCCTTGTAAAAAGAGGAAATGGAATGTCACACCTCCCCAAAATACCCTAGAAATGCTAAATTTTGTTCAATTTGAGCCAAAATTGGTTTATTTTTTAATACTCAGGAAGGAAATGGAGGGAATTGCAGTGGGTTTGCTGAACATGAAGGAGATGAGTGTTTTCCCTTTTGTGTTTCCAGAAAGCTGACCTGGCTGTTGCTCCTCTCACCATTACCTATGTCAGAGAGAAAGTGATTGATTTCTCCAAGCCCTTCATGACACTGGGAATCAGCATCTTGTACCGGAAGCCCAACGGGACCAACCCCGGCGTTTTCTCCTTTTTAAACCCTCTCTCTCCAGATATTTGGATGTATGTTCTCCTGGCCTGCCTTGGAGTCAGCTGTGTCCTCTTTGTCATTGCCAGGTAAGGCCAGGACAGAGTTTGGGATGCACCCACAGCCTCTCCTCTCACAGGTGTTGGATGGGCTCTGGAGTACTGTCCTAAGGGGCTTATCCAGTCCTAAAACTTTTCTGCAAAGTCTTGGTATTTTCTCATCAACACTGCTTTTCTGTATTGCACTCAGGTTTTGCTTTCTTTAAGGGCTGTTCCAAGCGAAATATCCCATGGGATGTATCAGGAGGCACCGCCCCAGCAGATATGTGCTGAAAAGCAGTTTGTTACTTGCATGTAGGCATTTCCCTTTTCCCCTCACGGTGCACACAGTTCACAGGTAAAAGACCCAAAAGGTGAACCTAGAGGTCATTTCCTGAAATGGTTCTGAGCATTAGAGGAGGAGAGGTCATGGGTTACCCTCCCAGGGGTGGCCTGAGGTGAAAGAGGAGTTTATCCCTCCCCAGCAGCTGTGGGGCTGTATGCAGTTACTCACCACTTCCCACAGGCTCCTGCAGCGCCTCGCTGCACCATAAATAATAACTGCACTGTACACAACCCATGATCTCAGTCATGACTAATCTTAAATCTGCTCCTCTCTGGCAGATTGACTTTTCTGCACTTGCGTGCCAAGACTGAAAACATCCCCCAGCCCTCTCCACCTCAGAACAGTGGAAGGGCACACAAATGCTTTCTTTGAGCTGATGCCTGAAAGCAGTGCCTAGTTAGATTCAGCTGCATGGACTGAAGAAGTGAAATTGTGCTCATGTTAATTTAAATTTATACATTTTAAGCTAAGCTGCTCTTGAAACCCACATCAAGACCTGTCCATGTCTCCAAATACACCAAGATTTCTGTAAGATTTGCAAAGTGTTTCAGCAAATATTGGTTGCTTTTAGTAACCCCAGAAACCATCCACTTCTTAGCACTGTCACAGTAAATTACATGGCTACCCACATTTTGACATCAGTTCCTGGAAAACAAATACTTGGGAATAATTTGCACAGACTGGTATAATCCTCCTGTCATTTCTTTCAACTTTTCAGCAGCTGAATAATTTCTCATTTGTCTCTGAGCCTTGCGTAGCCCTGTCATTGTTACATTAATTTTTAAACTCAAACACTGAAGTTTTTATTGCTGTGAAGGATTGCAGACTGGCAAAGCTCTGTTCCAAGTACACTGCCAGTGGATGAACAAGGTGTTTTCTGCCAAAATTTCCCTTTCTGCTAATGCCATCTCAGCTGTGTTGTTACATCAGTGAAGGTAGAGCCAAGTAGCTGAGTCAATAATGTCACACAGACCCTGTGGAAAAGGTGCTTGGGTGTCCTTGAGCATGTCACCTTTATCAGAAACCTCAGCACAGCTGCTGCTGAAGAGGGAGAAACCAGGGGGGAAAGGACCAGGAAAGCAGAAGGTCTGAGCAGTGAATTCTGCTGAACTGTAAACCAGAGCTCAGCGCAGCAATAGAAACACAAGAAGAAAATCAGCTTTTGTTTTGAGGTGTAAAAGAGACGTACACCCTACTAACACATTAAATTGTGTACCCAGGACTAGAAAAACCTTCCCAGTCTGGAAGACAAGGCTTTGCTGCCAGAAATTCATGGCTCTTTTGCTCTTTCTGTGATGGAGACATTTGTTTCCAACTCACTGAATGTGGTTTTCTGAAACCCTGCAAAATTCCAGCCTTGGGCTTCCCAGGCAGGTCAGGCAGAGGGATTTATTCTTCTTCCTGCCCTGTGTGAACACTATGGGGGGAACTCTTCACTTCTAGAGCTGTTGGAAACCTACTGTCCTAACTGGGGATCTCTTGTGAAGGATGTGTTTCCCTCTGTGTGCATGCACTGAGTCTGGTCACTCCACAACACCTGCTTCCATTATTACAGCAGAAATCTGAAACATCTAACTTGGGAATTGCTTTGCTTTTGATGGGTGCATGCAGAACTGTTGTAACTTGAACCTGAAAACTTTGTCTTTTGTCATGATTTTTTATACTCTTTTTCTGGGTATTGTGCAGCTGATGGCATCCTAAGCTACATCCTCTCCCAATTAAGGGGTTCATTATTACCAGATTCATTACTTCAGCCAAGCAAGGCACTCCGCTCTCAACCGTGCATAAATTCAATGCTTAATTATATTGTTGCAACAGTAATTAGAATGTGTTGGGTGAGGTTGTCAATTAAAGCTGCATCCACACGTTCCATGGGAAGCCACGCGGCCCTGGGGAGCCCGTGTGGGCACCCTGAGCAGGGGCAGTCCTCGGGGTGCTCCTGCTGGTGTGTGCTTAGCCCAGAGCTCTTCCAGGGATCCCTGTGCAGCTCCCTCCCCGCAGTGCCCATCCCGTGTCCTGTGGCTTGGGGAGCTGCCTCCCAAAGCTGGGGAGAGCAGCGTGCTCCGAATGCCCAGCCTGTGGGGCTGGTCCTGCATGGGCACCTGCTCCAGAGGGGACTCCATGGTCCTGGTGGGTCCCTGGCAGCTCAGAACATCCCGTGATTCTGGGAATGCTGCAGGGAGAGCACGTCCAGCACGCACTGACGAGTGGTGCTGCCCTGACAGGGCTGCTGCTCCTTCCTTATTCCCAAAGTGCACCCCAGGAACATCCCCGTGGCTCCCAGCCGTGCCCTGTGAGTGGGGCAGGGAGCCGTGGGGCTGTGGCAGGGAGGAGGAGAGGAGCAGCAGCCCTGTGCCAGGCCCAGCAGCGTGCCATCCATCGCTCCACAGCTGATGCACAGCTGGCACGGGTCAGTGCTGATGTCTGGGGATGCCCTTTGTGCCAAGTTCTCCTTTGGCACGGGTCAGTGCCAATGTCTGGGGATGCCCTTCATGCCAGGTCCTCCTTTGGCACCCCCTTGTGCCGGGCTGTCCCGTGCCCGTTCCCTGCGTGGTGCCGTGGTGGGCGTGCTGCTCAGCAGGTTTGCTGTGTGTCCTCTGCTCGATGTTTACAGACTGTTTCTGTTGACTGCCACAGGTTTACACCATACGAGTGGTATAACCCCCACCCGTGCAACCCAGACTCAGATGTGGTGGAAAACAATTTTACTTTACTAAATAGTTTCTGGTTTGGAGTTGGAGCTCTCATGCAGCAAGGTACACCGGTTACACTTCGTTCTCGCACACGTCCCACAGTCTGCTCAAGGGCTTCTGTGCTGGTAAACTCCACCCTCTGTAAACGCAGCATGTACTGTAAAACCTGATCTCACACACGCAGAGTAGCACAGGGGAGGGAGGCCAAGTGCCACTGCCACTGGGGAGCTGTGCAGCCCAGGCCAGGAGGAAGGAGGGCGAGCATCTGAGAGAAAGGGGAGCACGCAGGGAGAACAGGAGTTCTGCAGCTGAAATGGAATTTAATTGCAAGAGGGATATGAAGTGCCTCGTGCTGAAGTTGAGTTGATCGGTATTAGAGGTTTGACAACAGAAAAATGTTGGGCTCCATCCCAACACGAACAGCCTTAGCTGCCCTAGAAGAACTGTTCCAGCTGCCAAACAAGGAAAGATGCTCTTTCTCCAGAAGGGTTGTTGAGTTTGTAGGCACTTGTCAAACATGTTGTTTAAAACCAACACCAAACCCTGGTTTTCTATGGCTTTTCTGCAGGTATGAGTCCCATCCTTCTGTAAATGCATCCAACCCTAGAAGCCTTAACTTAACCCAGTCATGAACCCCTGTTACTGACGATTTTGGAAACAGCTGACATTTTATTCAGATGCCAAGGAGGGGCAGTGATGCTTACTCCACGTGGGAAATCAAATAGATCTATGTAGTAAACACATTTGTTTATGGCATTTATGTTCCAAGGTTTCCAATTAAATCACTTTCCACCAAAACCGGGGTCCACTGAATAGAGAGAAAATGTTTTCTGACAAATATTTCAAGTTGAATCAAAGCTGAACAAAAAAGATCCCACCCCACAACAACCAAAAAGGCAAAGCCCAGCAGTACCTTGGTATTAAATTCCTAAACATTTAAGTGAGGAATGTGTCATACAGGTACAGTTTATTCTTTCCTCTTTAACAGACATGACTTAAAATTTAAAAATAAAGAGGATTTTTTCCTAGATGTGGTAGAGAATAAAGTTTGTATTGACCTAAGATGCACTTGCTTTTAGTGGTGCATTATTGTATTGAGAGGATACAGAGCTTCCCCACAGAAGCTGCTTTGAAGGAGGTTGGATGAAAGAAGAACATTTCTGCTTTGTTTTGGAGGTTTTTTGTTTTGTTTTCCTTCCAATTTGTCAGTAAAACACAGGCTGAGGTTTTACAGTATCAGGCAGGTGTGTGTATTTACCTGTGGTTGCCCTGTGTGTGAAAGTGCCCCAGGATTTTGTGTTTCCTGTCCTGCCTTTTTTGGAGTTTACCATCATCCACAGCAAACTGTGGGATGCAGTGTCTGCTCGTTACCACTACCTTGGGTACATGACAGTCAGCCCCAACCAGACTCTGCTTGTCTTTTAAGGAGATTCAAAACAAAAGAAAGAGAGAAAAAGAAAGAAAGGCAAAAGAAAACATTTGTAAGGCAACACAAATGTTTCCATGTGCAAACTTGTGGTGTGATTGTCTGTGCATCATGGTCACGTGAAGAGTTTGGACATGATGGGAGCGGTGGTGGAAGTCTGGGTCTAGCGTTGCACTCCTCCTCCTTGGCAGCAGCTGCTCGTTATGCTTGACTGGAAGCCACTTGTGATTAAATTTTAAAATGTGATGATCAGACTTTCTCTTTTCTACAGAGCGTGAGCAAAGTCTGGATCAGGATTGGCTGTCATGTCTGCCATAAAAAGGCACTAGAGAGACTTCAGCAAGTATTGTCTCTGCCCTCGAGTCTTGCTGGCAACATTTTGATTTAGATGCTGCTTCCCCTGTTTTTCCCTGGAAGTCTCAGATGTGTTTGCATCCTCCGAAAGCATCCAAGCAGGGCACATTTCATCCAGTCCATCCAGGGAAGCTGTCACTGTCAGAAAGGAGAGCTGTCCCTCAGAGCTCAGCTCAGCCAGGAACGGGGCAGGCAGGAGCAGAGAGCGCCCAGGTGGAGCGGGGTGGGGATGGAGCAGATCCTGGGCTGATCCCACAGCCTGGGCAGCAGGAAGGGGGGGTTCTGCCCTGAGCCCAGGTGAGACCCCACCTGCAGAGCTGCCCCAGCCCTGGGGACACAGCAGCAGCACCTGGAGCTGCTGGAGAGAGCCCAGAGGAGGCCCCGGAGCTGCTGCAGGGCTGGAGCCAGGCTGGGAGAGCTGGGGGTGCTCACCTGGAGAGGAGAAGGATCCAGGGAGAGCTCAGAGCCCTGGCAGGGCCTGAAGGGGCTCCAGGAGAGCTGGAGAGGGACTGGAGACAAGGCATGGAGGGACAGGACAAGGGGAATGGACTCAGACTGACAGAGTAGGTTTAGATTTGGTATTAGGAAAGAATTTTTCCCTGTGAGGGGGGTGAGGCCCTGGCACAGGGTTCCCAGAGCAGCTGTGGCTGCCCCTGGATCCCTGTAAGTGTCCAAGGCCAGGCTGGACAGGACTTGGGGCAGCCTGGGACAATGGAAGGTGTCCCTGCCCATGGCAGGGGGTGGCACTGGGTGACCCTCAAGGTCCCTTCCAGCCCAGGCCACTCTATTATTCTAGGATAAACCAGTGCTTTTTGCTGGAACTGAGGCACTCAGAAAGGTGAACACTGGAATAACCATGGGAAAAATGAGATGCTGCCCCACTCAGCTCAGCCAGGAGCAGGGTTTGCTCTCACCTCACCAGAGCAGTCACTCAGGGCAGGATTACCAGCATGGGAACTGAGCGTGTTCTTTCCCACAAACCATGTTTTGCTGCAGGAAATCACAGGAGGTTTGGCTTCTCACCCCACAAGTGCAGCACACAGGGATTTTCCATCCTCTCCTGACCAGTGCTGGCACGTTCCATGTGTGTGGCACAGCATCAGGGGCCAAGTGCAGGAATTCTATTTCTATGGCTGCCTAAGCTTAAAAGCAAGAATTCCTTCAGGATGAGCTGAATGAGCTCAGCTTTTGCAGTTCAACCCCGGCTTAGAAATAGAGAGCAACAAGCAACTATTTCATTGTATTGCAAAAAAAAAAAAAAAAAAAAAAAAAAAAAAATCTAATCAGGAAAGCAAGGAAGTACAGCAAAGCCCAACCACAAACCCAGGCAGAGCTACAGCTCTGGAAACAGCTCCATTTGGCCTGGAAAATTTCAAGTGAGAGTTTTTGCCTTCAGACTGCTCTCGCTGTTTGGCAGTTCTGTCAACACACTCCAACCCTTGGGCTAAGCTTAGCTCTGACCTTTAAGAGACACAGCTCAGTGTTTACAAATAGAGCTCCAATCTGTTTGCTGGTTGGTGGG
The DNA here is from genome assembly GCF_017590135.1 of Pyrgilauda ruficollis. Classification (NCBI taxonomy): domain Eukaryota; kingdom Metazoa; phylum Chordata; class Aves; order Passeriformes; family Passeridae; genus Pyrgilauda; species Pyrgilauda ruficollis. The sequence goes on along the minus strand of NW_024512877.1, from coordinate 312,775 downwards.
GAAGGTTTTACCCTTTCGGTCTCTGCCCCAAAAGTCACATTCAGAGTTTTTGCAAAGTCTGAAAATGTTCTCTGCAATGCTGAAATTTCTTGCACAACTCACTGAATAGCTGAGGAGATATAATATGTCAACATGTTTTTCCAGTAATAGAAAAACGTTTGTCAAACCAAAAGCTTTAGCCCTGAGCACTCTGTTCACAGGCTCTTAAGTATTTTCTTAAGTCCATCCCTCATCGGCAAAATAATGATGCAAAAACTGTACTTTGAAGTCAAATTACTCAGGTGGCTACCTAAGAGCTTTGTTGAACCAGATCCTCAAATCCCACATTATGCACAGAATTCAGTGGGAATGGCCCCCCCAGTAAAAGAGCAGAAAATTTGCCTCAGAATGCTTGGAAACACGAGTATCTCTGTGGCTGAAATAGAGGTTATCTGAGCTGCCTGGAAACCATTGCAGTGCAGGCAACACGTGCTGCTCTGTGGGGATTTATGGCAATGGCAAACCTGCTCAAACCTGCTCAGAATAATGAGTGTTAAATACACTGCCCAAACTTTGCATTGCCCTGAGGATCCAAGGGATGTGTCCACGGACCCTCTGGTTTTTCAAATGGGAAGCACACGTTGCTAGTGAGAGGTTTTGTGGGGGCTGAGCTGAGGTTCAGTGGAGGTGACTGGAGCTGCACTGATCTCCCTCTTTGTGCTGAGATGTGTCAGTAGGATGCACGGGGCAGGCTCCTCCTGTCAGGTATTTCTGTCAGGCAGCTGTGAGCAGAAAAGCGTTTGCTAAAGAGCTCTGGTTACAAAATTGATTGCAGTGTACGGGCACAAAGGAACTCCAGAAGCAGACAGAAATACCAGAGTAGCTTGCTGGGGATGTACAAGATTAATATCACAAGGCTGGTTAGCTCAGAGAGGTAAGGGGCTTAGACCCAAGGATAATTCCATTTGTCATGTATCATGGCACACATCCCCTTCCCAGTGTGTTACCATTATAAATGTCAGCTGTGCATCTGTGAGATTATTGTTGAAATCATTTTATCATGCTACAGCTCATAAAAGCATTCTGTGCCTAAAACCAGGCTGTGGTATCAGGAAAGCCTCATTTTAATATTATTGTTTTGGTGGTGTTGTAACAGGATCAGAGCTGATGCCCAAAGCTCTTTCCACCAGAATAGTTGGAGGAATATGGTGGTTTTTCACCTTAATCATAATCTCATCCTATACTGCCAACCTGGCTGCCTTCCTGACCGTGGAGAGGATGGAATCTCCCATCGACTCGGCGGATGACCTGGCCAAGCAAACCAAGATAGAGTACGGGGCTGTCAGGGACGGATCCACCATGACCTTCTTCAAGGTAAGATAGCCCGGGCAGCCGCGGGGCCGGAGCCGCTCCCGGCGCTCCAGCGGGGCCGGGAGGCGGAGCCGCAGCATCCCCAGGGATCGCAGGGGTAGGAAATGCATCACTCACCCAAAACCAGGGCTGCAGCATCCCCAGGGATCGCAGGGGTAGGAAATGCATCACTCACCCAAAACCAGGGCTGCAGCATCCCCAGGGATCGCAGGGGTAGGAAATGCATCACTCACCCAAAACCAGGGCTGCAGCATCCCCAGCGATTAGAGAAGATAAATACACCAGGTACCCACAGCCGGAGCCACAGCATCCCAAAGGATCAGAGAGGTGGGTAAATACATAATTCACCCACAGCCACAGCATCCTGAGGGACTGGAGGAGAAGGTAAATACACCAGGCAGCCCAGCCTCAGTGAACCCTTCAGCACCAGGAATGTAAAACCTGGCAGGTTTCCCCCAGGACATGTGGAAAAGCAGCCTGGCAGTGAAGTGCAGTAAGGGATAAACCCATCTGCCTCTGATGGGAGCCAGGACATGGACATGGGGGTATTCTCCTCCAGCTGGGATGCTATTTCCTCCAAACCACTTCACTAAAAAGCAGCTGGAACAGTCTGCTTCCCCTTCTGAAAGCCACATTTGCACCCATGGTAATTCCACAGGAAAATGCAAGTTTGTTTGCCTTTTTTTTAATGCTCCATGGTCATATTACCCAGACTATCAATACAGGGGCCACAGCACACTTGAACACATCTGCAAGTGAAGAGTTTTCTGCAGCTAACTGTTTGGTAGACAACTGGGATAATTATGTCTTTTTCCTTTTTCTTAATTAATAGTATTAATTACATACAAAATGGATAATTTCATAAAATGTCAGTGCAAAAGCCAACAAGCTATAAATACAGAATACGTGCACAAAAATCCTGTGACAGTCAGAATTGCTTAGCAGCTCCCTCAGCAGTGTGAGCAGGGAAGCCAGGCTGGGGATGAGCCTGGATCAGGCTTTTCCCTGTGCATCTGAGGATGGTGTTCATGGAGTCACACACACAGGGCCTCGGGACAGGAGGAGACTCTGGGGGCAGAACAACATCTGTGACAAGAGATCTCTCCCTCTCTGGGGACATCCCAAAAATCCAAAAATCCAAAGTTCCTGTGCCTCCAGGTGACCCTGCCTTGGCAGGGGGGTTGGACTGGGTGATCTCCAGAGAGAGATCCAACCTTCCAACCCCAACCATCCCGGGATTCTGGGATTCTGCGTAGTCTGTCCCTGTTGGTGCTGCCAAGGGTGAGCTGTCCCTGCCAAGGCTCTCCTGTGGCTGAACAGAGATGTTTCCTTGCTGAAAGAAAAACACCAACTACAGCATTTTGCTTTAGTGAGCTCCTGAAATGATGAGCTGACATTTCCACTGAGATGGAAACCTTCCTGGAGATATTCCAGTGAGGCAAGCTCTGGATTCTCCTCTGGCTATTTCATGCCCAAAGAAGCTCACTGCCATTGATATTCTGAAGTCAAATTTAGCTTCAAAGACAAAACTTCAAATCCTGTTGCATCCCTGCATTTTTAGAGGAAATAGGTCCTGGAGCTCTACATGAGAAGCTCAGAACAAATTTCCTAGAGCTGTTTTTAGTTTTACACTGATTTCTTTTTGCACCATTAATCCTGCAGGCAGAAATATGTAGGCTTAAAAGCATGTGAGCTTCTAAAAGGAAACCTTCAGACAAGGTGGTTAAATATTTATGCACTACATGTGCTAGCTTACTTGTGCCTGAAATGCATGTGCACAGGGGATGGACAGTACAGAAACTGGGGATGGATTCCCTGGCAGAGGGATGGTGACACTGTGAAAATGCATGAAAAATCACACTTGTAAACACCGTGGGGTTTTTTATTATGGAAGCATCTCCAGATCCTCACAAGATTAGGAGTTCTTTGTCCTGCCCAAAACTTGAAACAAAAAGTCCTGGAGTAGCTCTCTGTATAAGACCAGCTACTCCTGTCTGCAGAGGAAGGCTCTGACTTTACCTTGCTCAGACGGTGAAATGCTGTATTTGTTTAGCTCCTTGAGCCAAACAAACACACACAGCCCAGGGAAGGGCCTGGGAACTGGGAGGGCAGCAGGAGGGAATTCAGGCAGCAGGAGGGAATTCAGGCAGCAGTTACTCCACTCCCGCGCTCCTCCCAGGGTACAGCGCAGTTACAGCACCTCTGCCGCGACATTCCAGCTCCGCCTCTTTCCTGGGAGCTGTCCAGTCCCCGGGAGTGCTGAAGTGCTGGGAACAGGGAGAGGGAAAGGAGGGATCACTGCGGCAGCAGCAAAAACACCCTGAGGAGCGAGGCACAGGGCTGGGTGCCTGGGAAGGGTCATTGCCTCGAGTGCTTTCTCTGCTGCAAGATGGGATTTGTCACATCAAATAGTACTAAGGCCCAGGAATGCCAAGGGGAACAGATTGTTTTCAGACCAACATTTTTCAAAGCAAACCACGACGTGCTGGGCATTCCTTGCTGTGGAGGGGACAGGAACAAGGGAGTGACATGTAGGACACGAGGGGCAAAGCCCAGATCCCTCTGGTTTCCAGGACCGTATGGGACACACATGATAAAAAACGTTTCTGGAGACATCAGGCACAGGAAAACACCAAGCAGACTCTAAAGAGCTTTGATTTAGGACTTTGTGCTCAAAGTAGCAGCAGGAAGGCCCTGGAAGATGAGATTAACAGGAAGATGAGTGTAACTGCTGGATGGGATGGAGGTCAGGAAGCGTATTAGAAAAGCAAGGTACTGCCACTGCTTTTCCAAAGCTCCATTTGCATTTATCCAAGCTGACATCACTTGCAGTTAGTGGTGTCTACAAGGCCGTGCTAACAGCTGTGATTGCCCACTGGTTTGGAATGCCTAGCACCAGTGTCCCTGCTGCTATAGTTTTCCCAGAAAAAAAAATATTCTGAAGATGAAATATTTTTCAAAGAAATCACTTTTCTGCAGTGACTTTTAGCCAGACAGTGGGGAGAATGAAAACAAAAGCAATTGGAATTACTTGTGGGGGGGAATGGAGTTCTGACCTTGAAAGGAACCTCAGATGTGTAGAGATGCCAGATATGGCCAGAGCAGATGAAAATACCCCAAAACCAGGGCCTAGGCAGCCCAGGACAGTGAAGCCTTGTAGGAGGGCAAGCCAGCAGCACCCCAGGCAGCACTGCCCATCTGTGGGAATGGCCAAATCTGGGAGAAGTCCAGCTGAAGGCAAGATGTTTCCCATCCACAAGCAGTGACACACATTTATTTCTCCAGACTGCTGTCCTGCTCTGTTTCCAGCATGCCCATAAATCTTCCACTGCTTTCTTGCCCCTCCATCATAACAGGTCCTGTGTTGCAGTTTGTGCCAGCTCCTGCCTTCTAAAGTGCAGATGTGTTTCTACTTAAATTAATGAAAATTCAAGGCCCAAAATTTGGCACAGGATCCATCCTGAGGGAAAAAAATGGGAGCTGGCAAGTTGAGAAGCCAAGATCTTTCTTACAAACTCTTCTGAATAAAGAATACATTCTTCCACTAAATTCACTGTCAGACTCAGTCTAGTGCATAAACATAGCATCAATTTCAAAAATATTCCCAACTGAGCTATAAAAATGGTAACTACTTGTGGAGAGCCACTTAACCACCTTCAGAGTTTAGTGGTATCCTGTGGCTCACCAAACTGAGGTGGAATGCAGGTGACATTCACAGATACTGAATTTATAGATAAGGCATATTAACATTTAAAGCTCAAAGAACCAGAAAATCAACATGTCACAGGAATCCCTCTGAAGCTGGTGTTTAAAACTGAGCCTGGAATCAGCTGAGATGGCTCTAAACCAGAGATGGGACTTGAGGGACTGAGGAGATGCTGCCCTTAACCCCTGTGGCAAAAGGATCATGTCCTCAAGTCTGACTGCAATGGGAAGCACGAAGCAGGAGTTTATTTGGACTGTTTCTCAAACTTTATCCCTGAAGCACGTGACTTCAGGCAAGTGATATGAACACAACAGGGGCAGAGGAATGCTTTGTTCATCACCAGGCTCTTGGAGCAGTGGGTGTGCCCTGACAGGTGGGAGTGGAGTGTCCCAGGACAGCAGTGTCCCAGGGCACCAGTGCCCAGCTGCACTGGGCCAGCTGCCTCCGTGCTGCAATCCATGGAGCAGCATGGGCCCAGAAAATTCCAGAGCACTTCACAGCCAGGCCAGTAACTACATTCCTGGTACTGCAAAGAAAGTGGGAAACAACAAGAGATTCCTCAGCACAAAGCCCAGTAAGAGGGGAGTGCTGCTGGAAGGAAACCCTGCCACCAATTCCCTGTCACTCCAGATGTGGTACCGCCATTGAGGCTGGCGAGGCTCAGGAACATGTGGCAAGGGCAGTTCGGGGGCTGGAGTGACTCTGTGCCTCCTCTTCCCTCGCAGAAATCCAAAATCTCGACGTACGAGAAGATGTGGGCGTTCATGAGCAGCAGGCAGCAGACGGCGCTGGTGAAGAACAACGACGAGGGCATCCAGCGCGTGCTCACCACCGACTACGCCCTGCTCATGGAGTCCACCAGCATCGAGTACGTCACCCAGAGGAACTGCAACCTCACCCAGATCGGGGGGCTCATCGACTCCAAGGGCTACGGCGTGGGCACCCCCATTGGTAAGAGGCTGAGGAGCACAGCACAGTGTCCTCTGAGGCAAACCATTCACTCCTAGGATCTCAGAAACAGGACAAGGGAGAATGGATTCACACTGACAAAACCACGGCTAGACGGGATATTGGGAAGGAATTCTTTCCTGTGAGGGTGCTGAGACCCTGGCACAGGGTGCCTAGATTATCTGTGGCTGTCCCATCCCTAGCAGTGTCCAAGGCCAGGTTGGATGGGGCTTGGAGCAATCTGGAACAGTGGAAGGTGTCCCTGCCCACCTGGCAGGAAGGGCTTTAATGTCCCTTCCCACCCAAACCATTCTGGGATTCTGTATGTGCCCCAAAGAAAACCGCTTACTCAAAACCCTGCATCTCCCTGATGCAAAACCTTGCAGTTGGTCCTCACTGTTCTTCAGTGTTGTTCTGAGGCAACGAAATAAATCAGAAATTGATCCCCTTTAATGCAGAGCTTTAAGACTCCCAATCACTCTGAAGTCTCTGGCAGACCTTTTCTAGCATGTCCAGTACCCTTTCTAAGATCTTCTAATTGTAGAGCATTAAAAATTTGCATTGGGCACAGGCTGGACTCGGGCTCTCAGTTCTTTTCCACCCTCAATGATTCTGGGATTCTGTGATGTGTCAGGGCAGGTTTAACTACAGGATCAGTGGCAGGCTAATGCAGCTAATTCTAACACTAAAGCTCTTCCCAGTTCCTTGGGAGACTGCTAAGAAAGCAGATAAATGTATTTCTTGGCCTAAGAGGTTTGTTTATAGCTCAGAGGCCATAAGTAATGTGCTGAATATTTAAAGAGGTGTGGAGATGGATTTGTGGGTGGTGGTAGAGCTCACCAATAAACCACCACCAGTGCAGCTCTCCAGGCACCCTTGACAAACTCTAAAAGCCAATGCAGAAATCTGGAGATGCCTGTTACCCTCCAGATGAATTGTGATAATCCTGATGGCAACATAAACACCACAAGAAAGAAAGAACAACCCCACAAATCCTGTGCTGTGACTCTGGCTCCTCCACTTTACCTCCCAGCTGTGTCCTTCCAGACAGGGGAAATGGATGAGTCCTGCAGCCTTACACATTGCAGGGGACAAAGCACAAACAATTCTGCTCTCTCTTCTGTGAGGCACTGCTGTTTTCAGGGGTAATAATTCACTCCCCTGTGCAAAGCCAGTTTTTGGAGGTGTTTCTGGCCTGTTTTCTGTGCTGTTATTTTTGGGTCTTTAACAGCAAGCACACAAATCATCCATTCTTACAGCAGGCACATTTTCCTCTCAGAGCTGGCTGCCTCCAGCAGTGCTGGTTTCTGTCTTCCCAGATGGATTTGGGACAGTCTGACACATGTCTCCTGGCAGCTGTGGTCACAGCATGGCCCAGTGCTGGCAGTGCTCTGCCCCAGCAGCAGCTGAGTGGTGGCACAACAAATGAGGAGCTGCAATGTTCCTCACGCTGTTCTCCTCAGACAGGGCTGGGGGATGCAGGAAATGAAGAGCAGCAAGGGGGACGTGGATCCACGGGACAAGTGTCTTAACAATGTCCTGCACAGCAAAATAAGGAGCAAAACTGAAGCTGTGAGGCCGAATTTCCAAGGCTATTTTGGTGCATAAGAACTGAGAAGCAGTGCCTCAGTGAGATTTTTCTGAAGTGCCACGTGATCCCTGCAGTTCTGGCACACATTCTGCCTTAAAGCTTGGTTTGCCTTGATGGAGTTCAGTTTGCAACACTTTTAATGTGCAGCAAAATGAGAATTTGGTGAAATAACAGTTGAAGAAAATCTGAGAATCACAGAATGGCCTGGATTGGGAGGGACTGGATTGAAGCCCAGCCAGTGCCACCCCTGCCATGGGCAGGGACAACGTCCACTAGCCCAGGTGGCTCCAAGCCCCATCCAACCTGGCTGTGGACACTGCCAGGGATCCAGGGGCAGCCACATCTGCTCTGGGCACCCTGTGCCAGGGCCTGCCCACCCTCACAGTGAAAAACTTCTTTCTAATATCCCACCTAATCTTGCCCTCTGGCAGTGGGAAACCATTCCCCAGTATCTTGTCCTTCCGTGTCTTATTAATGTGCTGCTAAAGGAAGGGAAAGAAATAGCTGCAGGGCTTTCAGCTCTACATTTCAGTCCAGACTCCTAATGTTTCCAGCTGTAGGGAGTCCAGCACAGCCGGATTTGGGAGCACACATGTGCCTTTGGAGCCAAACAGCATCTCACAGAATCACAGAACCATTCTTGCAAGCTCCTCCTCCTTGCTATCACAAAATCCTGGTCCCATAAAGTCTCTCTCACAAGCACAGGCTGCAGGATTTTGGAGGATGGAGAGGCTGGGCAGAGTGTGTGAGAGCAAATCTAAGTAGAATGAGCCACCCAGTGTGACCCCACTCCTTGCCAGACACTGCCCAGGCCCATAAAGCTGCAGAGCCTGCACACACATCATTTAGCAAATAGTGGTCTGCAAACCAAAAGCATGAAATTGTTGCTATTTGCAGCCGGCAGGGCCACTATTGCTACAAATCACAATAAAAAGGACTTGTCCACACAGTGTTCTTACAAGCTGTAGGTAGCTGAGGTGGAGCTGTGGGTGTAAATGAGAAGACAAAGTGTCTGAGTGACTGTGGGCTCCTCTGAGGCAGCCCTCATTTACAGGCAGCAGGGAAAACCAACAGATGCTGAAGTCAATAGAAGGGATGCAAAGCGGAAATTCTCAACGAGTGCTCACGGCAATATTCAAATATGATGTGGAGGAATGCCTTAGCAAGAAAACCCACTACCAAGGCTTAAATAAACCTCACTAGGAGACCCTACAATTATCATGAATTCTCAAATAACTGCAGCAGGGGAGCCTTCTGCTTCCCAGTCCCCAGGGCAGACACCAACAGAGATTCCCCTTCCCACCTCCAGCCTTTCCAGCTGGAATAATCCCCTCTGTGACAAAGGCTTCTGCCTCAGATGGTGGCAGCTGCTCCCTGCAGCACTGCCAGGCCTCGCTGTCCCCTTGCAGGGTCCCCATACAGGGACAAGATCACTATCGCCATCCTGCAGCTGCAGGAGGAGGGCAAGCTGCACATGATGAAGGAGAAGTGGTGGCGAGGCAACGGCTGCCCCGAGGAGGACAGCAAGGAAGCCAGCGCCCTGGGCGTGGAGAACATCGGGGGCATCTTCATCGTGCTGGCGGCGGGGCTGGTGCTCTCCGTGTTCGTGGCCATCGGAGAGTTCATCTACAAGTCGCGCAAGAACAGCGACATCGAGCAGGTGAGCGACCCCGCCCGGCCTCAGCTCTGCAGCACACGCCTCGAGATGTGACGGAGTTTACATTTCCTGCTGCTGAGCTCGCACCAGGCAGTCCTGGCTCTAATGACAAATAATTTATTAATAACGACAGGGAAGTGCCTCACCCACGGTCCAATTAGTGCTGCTTAGCAGGGCAGTGCAGAACAAGGGCAATTAATTTCTCAGTTTCTGCTTGAACTTCAGGATTTCCAGCATAAATTACATTGGAAAGGAATAAAACACAACTGGGCTGTTGGGTTTTTTATATGGCATTATCACAAGCCGCTTGAGTAACGCAGGAAAGCACATCCAAATCCCAAGAGTCATTTTCCTCTTGCTCTAGAAAGCATCTTTTTTCAGAGCCAGGGGTTTACAAGTGCTGAAGGATGCACTTCAAAGCAGGGAGATCTGCTGAGAGGTGATGGATGCCACTGTAAAGTAAGATTGTGGAGCCAAAGAAGTTCTGGTAATAGCTCCACTGCAGTGTAATGAGCAATTTAAAAGGGCAGAGCAAAACAAAGGAAATGCTGTGTGTAAATCACACCTTGAGCATGAGAGCATTTTGTGAGTAGGGATCGATCCTTAAAACTGAGTGTAAACACCCTTTTAGAGAGCCACCAGCCCTGTGAAAGAGGCATGGCTGAGCAGGAACTTGCAGAGTTCCTAAGCTGTCAGCCAGCCCCTCCTGCCCCGGGGCAGTTTGTCCTGGCTCTGTCCTGGACCCTCTGTTTGGCTCCTCTTCTCTCCAGCAGGGCTTTCCCAAGGAACAGGGGGACCTCACCCTGCAGGACCCTGAATCCCCAAAGGTTCCCGTTTCCTCACTCCAGGCTCCCAGGCACGCACCTCGAAGCGGGTTAAGCTCTCTTTGCACTTTGAGGGGGGAAAGGAGCTTTTCCATGGGGGATTCCCCCTCCCCATCCAAAGTGTTATCCTAGAAGGGTGGTGACATATATGCCAGGAGTGGCTGTTGAGGCACAGACCCGCCCCCAGGGCAGCAGGAACGAGCGGGAGGAGAAAGGAACATTTTGAACCCTATCTGGGAGGTGCAGTTTGCATCAAAAGCTGTGTCACTGTCTGCAAAAACAGATGCAGCTCAGGGAGCAACCCCAGGATATGCCAATCAAAGGGTCCCTGGTTTGGGATAAGGCAGCGATAAAGGATTAATGTATTTGCACATATTGCAGCTTTCCAATTAGTACTTTAGCCCGTTTTAGCACAAAATGCATAAAAAATGTATTGGTATCTTTGTTTTGTTCCTGTCTCGGGAGATCGTTTATTCAAATATGTTTTGGAGAACAGTTGCAGCTAATTAAAATATTTAGTATAATTAAAATGTTTAGTTTAAGTGCTGACATGGTGCAGAATATCCTGGAAACTTTGCAGGAGTCTGTGCAAGGCAATGCCTCCCTGAAGCCAGGACTAAAGTAGACTTTAGTCTGCTTAGCTTTAGTCTTAGCTTTAGGCCAGGGGTTTTAATTTACTGAGCAATAAGTGGGGTGAATAACAGAATTTGGGGTTGCACTCACGTGTGCACAACCCCATTTCTGCACCTGCACTGCTGCTGCTCAGTACGGTGTTGCTTAATAATTAGAATCATCAAGTGAGCTAATGTGGCACATCCTGCCTTTTTTCCAGAAGCAATTTCACCGGAGCACAATACCAGCGATTCCAGTGTTTCTGTCTGGTTTCTCTGGCATTGTTTTCTCTTTTCCCTGGTGAGATAAACAGCTTAGATGGGAAACGCTGTGCAGGGTGTGTTATCACTAAGCTAATCCGAACCATTGTTGAATACAATCTGTGACTTTTCTGTTGCCATTAGTGGAGTCTCTTTTAATTTAAATGGCTTTTGAATCATTCTCATGCTTGTTTTCAGTTTTGCTTTGTTCATTTATTTACTTTCTCCATTTCTCTTCTTTTGCATGCAAGGCCTTTTGTTTCTTTTACGGACTGCAGTGTAAGCAACCCCACCCGTCCAACTCCACCTCTGGCACCACCTTATCCACGGAGTTAGACTGTGGCAAATTAATCCGGGAGGAGCGAGGGATCCGAGCACAGCCCTCGATCCACACGGTGTAGTCAGGAGAGGACCAAGGTGTGTCCGGGAGAGCATCACGCCCAGCAGGGCTCAGCCCTGCCAAGGGTTAACACGGGGGTGAGCTGATCTAGAGTCAATTGCCAAAGCCCTAAACCAGGGCAGTTTCAATGTGTGTCACAGGAAATAATTACACCCCCAGCAGGGAGCTCAGCTGAGCTGGTAGCCTTTCAGAATTACCACAGCCTGTCATGTGCAATTGTCACCTTGTCATTTCCTGGGGTAATTCACCTGCTTCAGGTAAGAAAAATGATTTACCTCCTTTTCATCTCCTCCCCAACCCGAGCTGAACAGTGGCAGCCTCGTTACTGAAAGCAGGGAGGAACATCCAGCTTGGTCTCTGCTGCAAGTGGGCCAGGCAGCTCTGAATTCAGGAACCTCTCAAACACCCTGCAGGGCTCCATTAACTTCCTGAACCCCTGTCACAAGCTGCCAGAGATGGTGAGCTGGCATCTCTTACTCCCTGTGTCAATATTTAATGAATTTTAATTCCTCCATTTAAAATGCATTACTCAAAGCCTGCAAGTAACTATCATAGCACAAAATCAGACCCATCAGTTAAATTTTATGCCATGTAACCATTAAGGGCATGTTCAACAGGAGCACCCTCAGGCAACGACCACGCAGACCATTAATAGAGCAACTCCATTGTCTTGTTTAGCAATTCGTGAGGTTCATTGGTAACAGAGAAACTCCTTCGTGGGAAAGTCGGGCATCGCTTTATCCCAGACAGCAAAGCCCTGGCATTGCTTTGCATATTGCACCCTGGTGGCATGTTTTGTGTGGGAGGCTGGCACTGGATGTGTTTTACACCCTGGGAGGACAACACTTGGATTTCCTCCAGCCCTCAGCCAGTCAGGGACTGACAGCCAGGGCAGGGGACAGTGGACTGGATGTGGTTTTGCCACCAAAAAACATATGTCAACAGTTTGAGATGCGCAAAGTGCACAGAAATGCCAGCTCCAGGGATGTCATGAGCTGTGGCAAGCCTCAGTGTTCCCAAACCTTTTTACCTGTATTCCATTGTATCCCAGATTCCTACCAGTCTCACCAGCTCATCTCCCTCCCCTCAGCCCTATTTTATGCGTTCCTGCCCAGTGGAGCTCCTGCTCATCAGACAAGTTACTGCTCTGTTTTCCTGGGGCCATTTCTGCCCCCTGCTGCAGTCAGGAGCCTTGCTGGAAGGGATTCCTTCACACCCAACGTGCTCCCCCTTGAATGGTTCCTGTGTACCTGGCTCCTGGGGACACGCAGGGCAAGCAGTGCCCCGTGATCTCCTCTCACCCCCGTGCCAGGGCTGATGCTGCTGGCAGCAGGCTGGAATGCTTTGTGACAAAGCTGTGCTGCTCGCAGCTCGGCTGCTCCAGTTCTCCCGTGCCCATCCGGGGGTGGGAGTTCATGCTGCACTCCAGATGCTGCAAGAAATTGTCTTGCTCAGAATGGTCTCTTAACTTGTTTGAATGGGGCCTGGAAAGCTTTGGCTCTACATAAAATGCTCCTTCTCGCCAGCAAAGACCTGAATTAGGTCCTCTGAACACCTGATTTAAGAAAACACTTTTTATTTGCAGCTTCCCAGTAGAAGAGACTTAAAACTAATTAAATTCAGCTCCTCTCAACTCTCAGAGGAGAAGGAAGATGCCTAATGTGTTTATCTCCATCACTGCTCCACGCAAGAAATCCTCTGGGTTGCAGCTTGGACCAGTTTTGTAATTGCTCCTTAGATTAGTGCCGGATGCAGAGCGTTTCTGTCACTTGCTGGGTAAACATTGTCCCAGCTGTCAGTCCCACAGCCCCGCTGGCAGTGACAGCAGCGTTCCCGGGGTTTAGCTGTCCCACAGACAGCCCCACAGGCTGGCAGCAATTCCCTGGGGGAACGCCAAAGCAGCTCCTGCTATCCCTGGCAGAGCCTCATCCCTAGTTACAAAAACAGTTATCAAAAACCATCACTGGTGCTCAGGTGATGTGGGAGAGCAGCAAGCAGCTTTTCTGATTTTTCTTGTGAACAGAGCACAAAGGAACAGTTTCTGTAAGTGGGGAAGAGTTAAATTAATCCCTGGGTTACTGTCACACTGTTTTGACAGTCACTGCTCAATAGACTCTGGTGGGTTAAAGGAGTTAATTTGGGGATCTCCTCCTGCCATCAGAATATGCCTCTCCTCATGCCATCTGTGTGACAGAATACTCACACAGATCCTCAGTGCTCCCCAGCAGCAGTTTGCTCACTAAAAGAAAGTATTCCGGATGTTTTTCCTTCTGTGCAAAAAATTAATCCATTTTCTTTCAGCACAAGGCACAGGTCAGTGTCCCAGCTAATGCCTTGTCCTCAGTGGTAGCCCAGCAGCAGAAGCAACAGATTGATAAATCCTGACTACAATTCTTCTCTTTTTTTTTTTTTTTTTTTTTTTTCTCATTGTTTCTACTTTATGGTATTTGTTTATTTGTTTGTTTTGTAATTCTGAGTCTGTAATTCTCCTAAAGCTTAGCACAGACCTCTGCATGGGAGTGTAAGGAAGGATTTGGGAGCTTCATGGCTATGCTTCAACAGCTGCTGAAATGACCAAAGGGCACCAAGAAAGAGTCCCACATCACACAGAGAGCAGAACCTAGTCTGTTTTTAAAGGATGACATTTCCTTTTACATGCCATGGCCAGCAGCATTTTGACACTGCCAGAATGAGAAAGTTAAGTTGGCTGAAAGCAAAATGTTAAATTCATCATGAAGTTGTAAAAGGGATTGATCTGTGCCCACTCTGCTCTTGTTCTGGGCAGACCTCAGCAGTGGACTGACCAGCATGGGGAAAAAAACGGGGTTTTGAAGCAACCCTTTCAGTCTGGCCACCTGAATGTGAGACAAAAGAACAGTATATTTCCCTTTTTAATCAAATTTCAATGTCAATATCCCCTTTTTGAAGGCTGCTTTGCAGGTGCTGCTCAGAGGACTTGGGCTTGGGGTGTGTTCCTTGTCCATGGCTTTCCTATAAACCCCACACCATTCTGCTGAGGCTGTGCTCGCTCTGCACCACTTTTCCTAAGAATAACCTGCAGTCTTCCTGATAATAATTATTTTAAAATTCAAAGCAGTTGGAAGTGGAGCCATTGGGCACTGCACAGATCAGATATTAAAAACCTCCCAGCAATATGTTCTGTGTATCTGTCTGCAGATGCAAAATGAACTTCACGGGGGTGTTTTGTGCAGATGAATGTGAAAGGCATTGTGGTTATTGCACAGTCTGAGTAATGGGAATCCTGTTGGAAAATTAAAGTACCAGCCTATTAACAAGGCAGTAAAATACACTCTTCCACCTGCAGAAATCATCCCTGTCTGCACTCTGCAGAGAGCAACGGCTGGGATTAAATACAACACATTAGGAGGCTAGTGAGAAACACAGGGAAGGAAAACAAAAGTAAGACTGATCAATCCTACAGAGGCTTAATAGGACCCCAGTTACCACGGAGTTCTGGATTCACTTTGTAATCCCGATTTTAAAAACTCAGTCAAAGCTGAGACCACAGAGAGCAGTAATCCACCCAGAGCCTTTGGGTTCATTAGTCTGGGGATGAGCGGTGCTGCTCCTCAGAAAAGCTTGGCGCATACAGAAAGGGTCGGGAGGATACCTGCTCCTGCTCCAGGGGGAAGGAGCGCCGGGATGCCGGGCTCCCATCAGCAAAGGGAGGGTATTTAAATGACAATTGCAGCAGCAGAGGCCTGCCCAGCACGGCTGCCATTTGAAAGGACAGCATGCGCTGCCCTGGCTGCGCCCATTGTCTGGGCAGCGGCACCAATTAACAGGAGTTTAATTGACCTCGGAATCGCAGATGAACAAAAATGAAGCACCTCAGAGAAGGAGAATGTCGGGCTATGAGTCTGGCACGGTCTGGGATCTCAGCTGTGTGCAGCCCAGCCCACAGGACGAGGTGGCACACACAGGACCCAAAATTCCCACCCGCACTGAGCACAGGGGCTCGCTGCAGAACCAGTCACACACTTTATTCAGCTTGGGGAAGGAAAGGGGCTTAAAGCTTTGTTTTCCCCTGCTGCCATCACTTGATTTTATATATAAATAATCTATTCATGTATATTTGCACGGAACAATTGTTGTGGGGTTTTTTTGCAAAGCCAAATACTTCCACTTAAAGGCTAGTTGTGTTCCTTTGTGTTACACATAATTATTCCAGCTGTGGATTTTAAAATATGTTTCCACTTACCCCAAATGTCTGTTGTGATGGTGGGAAGAACGAAGATCTCTTCTTTCTTTCCAAGCCATTTATCTCCCTTATTCTTGTGGTAATTATCTCCTTTCTTCTCCGCACAATATTTGAAAAGATTCCTTCCAAAGAAAAGAAGAAGATTGAGGCCTGCGCTATATTTGAGAAACGTCCGCTCATTTCATGAGGGAAAAATAACTAAACCACAAAGAAATCTTAAAAAAACTCTTTGTCTCCTCCAGCATGCTCATGGTTCTTTTGTGAGTAAAGTATATGGTGTTTAAAATGAGATCTGTTCTTTTTGTAAGGTCAGGGACAACTGAGAAAGGGTAAGTTTTGTGATGCGAGGCCACCAAAACATGGCGAAGGCGCCTGTGGGGAATTTCAGAAACACGCATAAACATCTTTAGTTGGGCCAAAGTTAAATGAAAGTCAATGGAAGATGAGTTAGGGAAAAACCCCTGCAGTGTGCAGTCACCTGTTGTGTCCAGGGAGTTATTCCAGCTGGATCTTCTGAGGCCGAGCTTCGGCCTCACCTGAGGGCTCCGTGAGGGCCCAAGTTGAGCTTCGGCCTCACCTGAGGGCTCCGTGAGGGCCCGGGCTGAGCTTTGCCCTCACCTGAGGGCTCCGTGAGGGCCCAAGTTGAGCTTTGCCCTCACCTGAGGGCTCCGTGAGGGTCCGGGCTGAGCTTTGCCCTCACCTGAGGGCTCCGTGAGGGCCCGGTCCGAGCTTCGGCCGGGCTCTCCTGTGGGAAGCATTTAATGCCATCCCCTCTCCCCACAGTGTCTGTCTTTCAACGCCATCATGGAGGAGCTGGGAATTTCCCTCAAGCACCAGAAGAAGCTGAAGAAGAGGTCGAGGACGAAGGGGAAATCGTCCTTCCCGAGCATCCTGACCTGCCAGCAGCGGCGCACGCTCAGGAAGGAGACCATGGCGTGAGCGGGCAGGGGCAGCAGGACAGAGCCGGCCCGCCTGGGGGACGCAAATTCCCTCTCCTCAGAGGCTCCCTGTGGTTTCTTTTTTTAATCTAGAGGTACAGCAGCTGAAATGCTCGCCTAGACTGATGTACTACCGATCCTCCGGGAGGTGTCTGGCTCTTCCTCTGGGCTGGATTTCTCTGCTCACCTGATCTGCATCTCTGTCCCCTCCCCGTGCATCGCTGTATGTGCTTTCTAAATAAATAAATAAACAACTGACAGGGTTCTTTTTTCCAAGAATCTGGGAGTGAAACTTTTCTTTTCCTTGACTGCAGTGACCTTCTCCCTGTATGCCAACAAGTCCCATTTCCCTGCCTTTTTCCCTGCACAGCAGCAGGGAAGTCTGGTTGGAGATTAGAAAAGCCAAAGTCCTCTTTGGGATGGTAGGACAAGGCGGAATGAACTTCCCACTGCCAGAGGGCAGGGATGGATGGGATATTGGGAAGGAATTCCTCCCTGTGAGGGTGGGGAGGCCCTGGCAGAGTCCCTGGAAATGTCCGGGGCATGGAGCTGCCTTCTCTTCTTCCTTCCAAGAAAGCAGCATCTTCTGAGAAGGCAACACCTTAAATGTCCAGAGGAAGGAAAGTGGGCTGCCTAACAAGCAGACAGGCAGAAATACTGCTACCAAGGTTCTCCTAAAGCACAAGCCCTGTGCAGGTCAGCGGGTTCGTGCTCTCCTAATTGCCAGAGCAGTCATTTTTAACGCGCTACCCGCTCCAAGTGAAAAGGGAGGCTTGGCCCCCGAAGGAGTGATGTGTTTAGTTAATGTCTCTAATCACAAGGGCTCCTCACAGCCTGCCCCTCTGCAACAACAGCAGAATTCAGGGGCGCTGCCGCTTCGGAAGCACAAGGACCGGGTTCAGACCTGTTTGGCACAGGCTCCTCTTGTCACGGGATGTCACCACAGCTTTCTGTCAGACACACTTGTTTCCTGCTTCCCTTTCAGAATGAGCAGAAAATTACTTCTCTTTAAAAAATTCAGCCCCGGGTTCGTGATTGATTAAATAATCTTTCCCTGCTGATTAAATCACTCTGAGCATCCCTAGGGGATGCTCTGAGGCTCAAGGAAATCTTTTCCAGCGTGCTGTCACTGTCCCCACTTTTCCCAAATTATCACCTCCCTGTCTCCAGACAGAAATGCCATCCCAGCCAGAGACTGAGCCCTGCAGGGGGATCTTTGCTCTCCTCCAGACCCCAAAGTTATCTCCTCATTTCACTGCATGCCTGGAGCTCAAGAGCTGCAATGCAACCCTTTCAGCAGGCCCAAAGGTATAAAGCAAAGTATAAAGTTTATCTGACTGTGGAATTAAAGACAGCGAACTTGCCCAGCTATGGATGGCTAAATTCCCTTTTCCAGTTTCTGCTCTTACCATGCAAAGTGCCCACACCTCCAGGCCCCTGGCCGGGGCTGCGCTGTGCACACAAAGCTGGTATTTCAAGGGTCAAGGCTTGCTCAGGTAGGAAGAAAAATTAACTGGGAGACCATCCCTGCCAGCAGCACTTGGTGACAGCTGGCATTATCAAAATAAAATTGCTTTAAATAAATTCCCAAGCAGCATGACCTATTTGCCACTTCATTATCTACAGGCTAAACTCAGTAAATACACGGCCTTTTGTTCTGTGCTCCTTCTATTGGTTTTAATGAGACCCAGTGCTAAGGAAGAGGCATTCAGCAGGAGGGCTGCAGTAATTATTATTTGGCCTTCAGCTTTATCTCTGCACATTTCTGCAATAATTCCAATCAGAGTTTTGTCCAGCCCAATTCAGCCAAGGCAAGTGCAGGAAGTGACCTAAAGTGCTACCTGCATTTAGCTGAGGTGAACAATTCCCCGAAGTTTCCAGGAGAATCTGCATCCCATTTGCAATTGATTAAATATTATTTGGCAGGCTATTTGGGCAGTGAATTGCTGACATTTTGAAAAGAGCTATTTGATGATCTAACACAGACTTAAAACGTGGCCTTTGATTTATGTAAAATGCATAGAAAGTGGGTAAAATGAGGGGCTGAACTTCCTGCATCCATCTTGGCTGATTTTTTTCTGCTTTCCTCACCTCCCAAGTTCTCTGTGGAGAGATCTGGGGAGATTTTTCAGGTACAAGTTTGAGCATCATCCATTCTGCAGAGCTATTTCAAAATGTTAATAAATGGTGATGCTGATCCAGAGCCAAAGCAGCAGCAAGACATACCAGTCTTAATATTAATAGATGATCAATGTTTATTCAACTCAGGCAGTGTAGGGGTTTGCTTTAATAAATGGCTGCACTTCTGTGTTTGTTTAGGAAATCCAACAGCACCTTGGGAGTTAAGGGTTGTAAAGGGGATTTCCCTATCAAATGACCTTCTAGTGCTATTGGAAATAGCACAATAATTTTATATATATATATATATATATATATATATATACATATATATACACACACACACACATACAGGACCTCTTTTGCTCTTTCTAGACATATTCCAATGTCCTACACAGGGAAGCCCGAAAATTGAACTGGAAGGAGTCCTGAGAGGTCCCTGAGTTCCCCCACACAAAAACAGAGATGTAGATATCCCTGTAAGGGTTTTTCTTAGGATATTGAGGTGATAAAGAACTTGTAACTATTTTTTGTTGCTGTTGCTCAGGTCAATAGCAGATGAAGCGAAGAAATAGGGTCTTGGTCAGAAATCTAATTCCATAAACTAAGGCAAGCCCCTGGGAACAGAGGAGACAAGTTATCCTCAGTCTGCAACGTGTGGACACAACTGTCTCTGCTGTCCAAATTAGTAATTTCAGATTTAATTTTGATTGCAAAGCATATCCCAGCTTCACGGTCCTTAAACTGCTGCAGGCCAAACTTTGGGGGTTACAAGCCAAAAAGAGAGGCTGCTGCTTGAGCTGGCTTTGAAAAAGGTGCTCTTCACAACCAATAAAAATAAATGTGCCCACAGGCACAATAGCTTGTACAGATTCTCTACTGTTGTAAATCACAAGTGCACTTTTCCTCTCCAGGTTCAAAACATGCAGATTGCCAGCAAGTAACCATAACAAACAAACAAGGATTCAAAAAAAACCACACCAAAAGGAAAAAAAAAAAACAAAACAAAAGCAAAAAACGAGAATGCTATTGTAAAAAGCACAATTTGAACTGCACATTCCCTTTAAATTAATAATGAAAATATTTTAAAATCATCAGAAAAGGAGATTCTAAAAGAATTTTTCTTCCTTACAGATGCAGTAGTGGTTAAAAGGACCTGAGTATTCCCAGCTAAAAGACTTCCCACCAGAGCATATTCCCGACATTTATCAGGCCATAAACAAACACCCACTGAAGAGCAGCACGCTATCCTTAATTAAACAACAGTTGGATGGGGGAGGGAGCGGGAGAAGGAAATAATAGTAATTAGTTTAACCGGGGAAACATGAACAGCCTTTGAATGCAGCCACAAATGCCAGCAGTGCCTCAGGAGCACAACCTCTGAACCTAATGCTCCAGGCACCCGAGCACTGGGCAGGACCGGGCACGGGGCACTTGCTGGATCAGCCCCCTGTTGTTGGTGGCACCACACAGAATTGCTGTACCTGTGATTTTAACAGAGGATAAAATGAATTTATCATCATCAGACAATCATGGAATGGTTCGGCTTGGAAGGGATCCTGGAAGGGATCACCCAGTGCCAGGGCAGGGACACCTTCCACTGTGCCAGGCTGCTCCAGCCCAGCCTGGCCTTGGGCACTGCCAGGGATCCAGGGGCAGCCACAGCCGCTCTGGGAAATCAGCATAGTTTTCTTTTTTCTCACAAAAAATAAAATATTCTTTAGGTTTTGCTCCTGCCAGCGTATCTGGCCCCCAGTTTGCCCAGGAAAGAGCAATATTCAATAAGCAGGACTTTGAATTGATGCTGGTGTTTTTTGGTCTCTGGCACTTAAAGGACTGTAACAATAAAGTAGAGAGCAGGAGCAGCGTGGTGGGAGCTGTTCAAAAGGCAGATATGGGTTGGGCCTGCTACACTGTGGAGAATCAGCTCAGGGCTGGAGCTGCTGGGCAACCATTCCAGTAATTCCAGAGGATGGGAAGCTTCACTCTAATATGGCTTCTAAGAGTAAAAATACACTGGTAATAACTACACTCAGTAGCCATTAATAATGACCACACTAAATAACTGTTAATAATTACTACACTAATAACCACTAATAGTGACTGCACTGGTAAAAGAGGATAATAAAATTCAATAAAGAACAAAAGTTTCAATTTTCCTTTAAAAAGAACTCCCCATAATTTAACATATAAATTTGATGTTCTGGATAAGACATTCTGCACAGGGATCTGGGAAAGTTAAAAAGCCGGTTCAAAAAGCTTGGAATTGTGTGTTTAACTCTTATAAAAAGTTCTAAGGCTTGAGATGCAAATTTGGAAATGGCTCACTTGGCACAGTGTCTTACAAGGGAGAGTAACTTCAAGTGAAAGCTTTAATTAGCTCAGCATTTAGCAACGTTATTAAGTTATCTTTTGTGGAAAAAGCCCTGGAAAGCACAATCTTAATGTAGCTGAGAGATGCCAATTCCATAAATAAAAAATGGGAAGGACAGGATTTATTATCCTGAAAAGCAGGGGAGCATTTACTCTAATGCATTACAGCAGGAGCTTTAAATAACAACTGTGGCAGTTTGCAGGATGTGTTTTCAGAGCAGTTCTTTGCTTCAGCAGATCCCTGGATAGAACCTGGATAGAACTGGCTCCAGAGAGGTGTGAACACCAGTTCTGGACTTTCAGGGCTCATTTTCAGGTACATGGAGGTGAATAACCACAGTGGCCTCATCCCACTCCGGTGTCCCCCTTTTCCCCAGGTCTTTGGGATCCACCCAGCCAGAGATGAGAAGGAAGGGGAATGTATTTATTTTTTGGGATGTGTTTATTCCTTGGGCTGTGTTCATTCCTTCAGCCCATGATGTGGGTGCCTAAGGGCATTTTCTAGGGTCTGACACACTTGGTGACAGTGCACCGAGCAGGGCAGCACAAAGGAGGCTCGCCGTGGGCCCCAGGCTGTCTGGGGCAGGGCTGGAATTCCAGGAAAGTCCCCGGGATCCAGGTGGGATGAACTCTGCAGACAAGACAATAGCTGGGTTTATGGGAGCACAGAGATGCAGCGGGGAATAAATCACATTGTTGAGGGAAGGACACCAAATCAGGGTAGGGAAGCTTTGCACTAATCCTGTGTTGTAATGACAGCTTAGAAATTTGGAACTTTGATGAGTTCAGAGATTGACTTAAAGCTCTTTAATTTGGCTTCCTGGTATTTAATCTCTTAACTTTGCGTTCTTAATCAAAACTCTTTGCGGATCTTTAATCTTGTGTGTGCAGACTGGGAGATTAGAGGCCCTGAGCTGCCTCTGGCACACAGCTGGAGCTCCCCTTCGCCTTCTCCTGCCCCCAGAGGCATTCCAGCCTGGGGAAAGGTCTGGGGAGAGAAAGGAAAGCCCGTAAATATCCTCTGGCAGAGAACAACTGGAACACTTCTCCCTCTTCAGCGAAGAGCTAAAATCCATCAGAGCCCCCGGGTGTGTTTCTTTTAAAACATTCCACAATTCATTTTAAACTCCCTCCACTTTCCATGGTAGTCCTGGGAACACTTTATTTACCCCATTGTTACTGCTGGCTATCCTGGTTTATCTGTTCCTGAATTATTCAAATTACTTAAATGGAGGCAGAGTCTATGGAAAAGTGATTTCCTGAAGTTCAGTAGGAGTTTTGAACTGTTTTCAACTTAGTTTGCTGCCAGTGAGCCAGAATTAAACTTTTCTTAATCTGGATTGTTTCCTTACAGAGCACACACAGCTGGACAGAGCAGCAAAAGTCATCTGGGGGTTTATTTGGAGGAGCAGGGAAAGGTCAAAAGGAAAAAGACATTTGCCATACAGACCAGCAAATAAACACAGGAAAAAATTGCTCAGTGAATAAAAAGAATGTTTCCAGTGTGGCTTCTGACACCCTGATTTTTGTGCAGTGCCTTTGCAACACAAATGTTACTCACAGAATACAAGGATTAAGATGAGATCTTCCTCCCTCCCTTGAGGAAGATTAGGAAACTTTTAAGAAACATCCCTTAAACTGGAATGATTTAAAACCTGTGTGAAGTAATTTTAAAAACCGTGGGGAGTAACGACCAATGTTACACCACTTCTCCATGTTTTTCAAATTGTATGAATAGCACACAGTAATTTTTTAAGGGATGAAAACCAGCAGCAGGATATCAGCAAAGAGGGCAAGACCGCTCTTGAGTCTTGCACAACATGGTTCTCGTATATATATATATATATATAATAAATTGTGTTCTAGTGAACAGGAGAGTCCTGAATCCTGCTACACAGCCCTGCTGCACGTTGGTTTCTGATGTGAGAACAGAACCCAAGAGTTGGTTTTTTTGGGGCAGGATCTTCGACAGGATCTCCAGCTCCCACCAGAGCCACCTGCAGAAGGTGGCTGTGAATCACAATTCAGCTCCAGGAGATCACATTTGTCCCCGAGGTGTTTTCCCTGGAAGCTGCAACACCCAAATATCTCAAATTGCAGCTCCCTGGGAGGACAAACCCGAAGTGCCACCGATGCTCTGGTCCCTGGCACAGCAGGGTTTTGATGGACAGACACCCGAATTTGTGACCCTGCAAGCAAAACCCCAGCCATGGGCATGGAGTCCTGGAATCCCGAATGGCTGAGGCTGGAAAAGACCCCTGAGCCCCAGCTGTGCCCCATGCCCACCCTGGCCCAGCCCAGAGCACCGAGTGCCACGTCCAGCCCTTCCTGGGGCACTCCAGGGACAAACAGCTGGGAGTCTGGGAATTCCCGGCAGTGGCAGCACTGAGCCTTCCCCCCTGCCCCGGTTTATTTTTCCCCATGAAGAGCTCCACAGTAATCCAGCGGGCAAAGAGCATTTCTGGGATCACAAACGTGATGCTCAGAGCAGGAGAAAAGCAGGATGAGTGTGCTGCTGCCTTGTTTCGTGCCTTGGTTCCACCGGGTTTCAGGCTGCATCCCCACAGTTTTACAGCCTGGTGTAAAATGCACGCCCTGGGTTGAGGCAGAACTGTTTGGTTTTAGGATGAGGCAGAAATAATTTTTTGAAGGCTTAATAAAGGATTTTTCAAAGCTGTTTTTGTGACTGGAATCATACACAGGTCATTTTCCATTACTAAGAAAAAGCATGTGAAGTACTTGGAAATTTCTCAGAACTGCAAAGCAATAATCACCTTTGAGATAATGATTTTCTTTTTATGACACCAGTACCCTCTTGCTTTTAACATTTGCATTTTAATACCTCAGGAACAAAGACTTTCCCACATATTGTTCCAACAAAAAGCTGCTTTCCAGTCTAGCTTGTAATTTTTCAATCAAATTAATAACCCTTAAAGCACTTTTATTGCTGAGGGCATTTGAAGAGTTTAGTAAAAAGATAACTGCATTTTCTGTAACATTATGGGAAAAAAAAATTGCCACATGGATGTGAACTAACAAGATTGGGGGTTTTTAAACTGATGGGTGACAGATAAAGGGTAAGTTCCTGCCAGCACCTGTGTGTCGCTGATTTGACAAGTATTTTATCCATGCAAGTAGATAAATATGAGCTTGGAACTTCTTCATTCTTCTCTAAATACACTCAGTTAATCTGGAACAGTGTTAGTGTGGCAGATCTCACTGCAGCTTCTCAGCAAAATAATGAGACAATTCAACACTAAGTTATAATAATTATTATATGATTTATATTATACTATATTTATATTTATATATTTATATATATGTATATATCTTTTTTATATATTTTATATATATATTTATATAGACATATATCTATATATTTTATATTTATATTCATATTATTTGTATTATTTATATTTCTGTATTTATATTATTATTTACATTCCTAATTTATCTCCACTAACTCTTTGCAGGCAGGGTTTCATGGCACCAGCTCAGAGCTGAAAGTGATGCTGTGTAAAAGGAGTAACAGCAAATCTTTTCTTCAGAATATGAAAACCTCTTCTCCTTTAGATATAAGCAACAGAAGCTCCTTGAACTAACAGCACATTAAATATTAGAAAGTGCTTAAACGCCTTGAGGCATCCAAATGCAGGACGCGGCACTTGGCCTTCTGTTTTGCCCCGTTTGTGTACAAATAGTTTAAACTGGTTTCCCGCTCGGTTTCCCGGGGTTTTTAAGGAAGAGGTTTGGATGGCGGTGCTCTCCCGCAGGAGCAGCGAGGCAGCAATTCCAGGCTCGTGCTGCCATCTGCGGTTCCGAGCTGGAAAGGGACGGGCAGGGACACCTTCCACCGGCCCAGGCTGCTCCAACCGGCCGGGAGCACTCCCACAAATGGGGCACCCACTTTTGCATTAAAAAAATTAAATCGTCATTAAAAAAAAAAAAAATCAATATTTTCCCCTTTTTTTTTTTTTCCTGTTAGTAATGGAAAAGTCTCTTCTTGCTGTGGAAATCCTGTGATTTCCCAATTCCCGTTTCCAGATTCTGACACATCCTGGTCTTGTTTCCTTTGGTGGTGATTTGGGATTTTTCATTAACAGAGAGGACAAATTATTCACTTTGGTTCTGATTGAAATCCCCAAAGCAGATGACCCTTTCCTGTTGTCGTCTGCAGGCATTACAAATACAGACATTAAAGGGCAGGATCCAAGCAGGGATTCAGAAGGCAGCCCCAAAATTCATGGAAGCAAGGCAGCTGATTACCATCAGCCCCCCAGTTTAAATCCTAGCTCTGCAAACAATTTCTGCACAATCCCAAACATTTGCATCCAGCTTTCGGCTGGCACTCTGTGAGGCATCAGCAGAGCCCAGATGTGAAATCCCAGCCCTAACCCAGCTGGTTTTTCCAGCCCCGCAGGCAGAAGAGGATCAGCCCCAGCCCCACAAGTGGCCACAGGTCCCATTTCCCACGCAGGACAAAGCTGCTCCTTTCCAATCCCAGCTGAAGCCTTGAGCCAAGAGCGGAGTTGGAATAAGCAGCAGAACCTGGGCAGTTGTGGGATCCCTAATTTTCCAGGCTGGAAGCCTGGATTTCTTCATCTGTGCACATCTCTCATCTCAGAAGTGAGATTTGGCAATCTCTTTGCACCACTAAGTGCTGCTGTCATTTCCCGTGAACTGCTCCCGAGTGTTCCAAGGAATACTCCTTCCTACACAGCCTCCAGAGCACTCAGCCCCCTCACCTCACCCAGCACCTGCTTGCTTTCAATAGGAATTACCCTTCGGGAGGCACTCAGGGCTGCACATCCCAATATCTGGAGGCCAGAGCCCCGCATGTCCCGAAAGCTGAAGGAGCAGCGGGGAGTCTCTCGGCCAGGTAGCGGCAGCAGCAGGCAGGACACGCTCCAGAGGCACCGGGACAAGCACTGCCCTGCCCCGAACACCCCGCGGGCTCGGGGGTTGTACAGCTCCTCCCTGCCACGGGCAGGGACACTTCCACTGTCCCAGGAGGCTCCAAGCCCTGCCCAGCCTGGATGAGCATCCCTTGGGAGCATCCCGGAGCTGGGACACGGAGCAGCGGGACACGGTGCTCTGGGCACCGCCTGGCCTGGGATGGAGCAGCAGCGGGAGCAGCTCGGAGCTCCGAGCAGCTCGGGACGAGGGCTTAGGAGGAGTCATTAGATGGTGCTCTTCTTCCATGGAACACCGCAGCGGGAGATTCCTGCCTCTCCCTCCCTGGGTATCCCCGTGTCCCTGCCGCTCTCCAGGCGTGTCGGGGCCCTTTGGGGTGTCTGCCTCACGCTGCCCTGCAGCTGCACACTCTCCTCTTCCCCTGGGCCGCTGCCCCTGCCAAGCTCTGCCCTCCCAGCCCCAAATCCCCCCGTTCCGGGGGTCCCGGGGGATGCTCTGTGCACAGGAAGGAGCTGTGCAGCTGTAAAATATTAATAATATTTGTTTCCATGTAATAATGCCTTCCTGCAGCCCTGCAGAGGCGGTGGAGCTGATGAGGTTTCCTCCCTCTGCAGTGGCAGCACAGCTCGGGGTCACTCGGGTGCAGAGCGCTCTGGGACACGCTGGTGTGGCTGTCTCCTGCTCAGCCAAACGTTCCTGTGCTGCCAGAGCTAATAAAGGGGTTGTTTAATTATTCTGTAATGAGCTCGTGCACAGGAAACAGATGATCCTCCCTTGGGAAACATCAGATCCCTCTGCCCAGCGTGTCCTGTGGGCTGTCCCATCCTCAGAGCCCAAGAAATGCCAGAAGGGGAAGGTCTGCGCCTTCCTCTGCCTCACCACCACCCTGAGAGGGGAAATATCCCACTCAGAGCTGGGATAGCCAGGAACTTCTTGTGGCTTCTGGGATGGAAGGAGAGCAGGGAACTCACCAAAGGGCTCTCCCTCCATCCTTACATCCCCCTGGACAGGACTCTGCAGCTCTCCTGCTCTCCAAGCTGCAGATCTATGAAATCCAAGTGAGAATTTGCCCTAGCAAAGCTTGCCTGTGTTTGTGCACCTGTCTGCTGGCAGAGCTGGGGTGCTCACCTGGAGAGGAGAAGGCTCCAGGGAGAGCTCAGAGCCCTGGCAGGGCCTGAAGGGGCTCCAGGAGAGCTGGAGAGGGACTGGGGACAAGGCATGGAGGGACAGGACACAGGGAATGGCTCCCACTGCCAGAGGGCAGGGTTGGATGGTGCTGCTGTTTGTTAACTTCTCCAGTTCCTGTCTGGAAAAGCCACAGTGCTCAGAGCAAGAGACTGCTGGAGAGACCTTGAAAATAAATAGTCCAGGGTTAGATAAACAAAGTTTCCCTTTCCCAAATCTCAGGATTACACCAAGGCTTCAAAATGTACAGAAAAAAACCCTGCAGATGAAGCAAATTGAACAAGAAAATGAACCCAAGGAAACTGGCCGGGAGGAATGGGACCCTTGCAGGGAGGAGAGAGGGGACTGGAGCCGGGGGACGGAGGGAAAGCCAAGCCCAGTTTGGACTGGGACTGGGAAAGCAGCTGGCAAAGCCCTGGCTCAGCAAACCGCACAGCTCTGTCCTTCTGGGATTGCAGCTTCGGGAAAAGGAAAACACAGAAATAAAAGAAACCCTCTTGAAAGCGATTGCAAAAGTCGAGCGCGCTCCGGCTTTTAAAAGTGCAGGCGAAGCCCCACCTCCAGGCAGCCATCCCCACCTCCAGCGGCAGGAAAAGGAGCGAATGGCCCCGGCCGTGCTGCCAGAGGGAAGGGCTGGCTGGCGGCCGCGGGGTGAGCGCCGGGAGAGCCCCGGGACGAGCGGTGAGTACGGAGCGAGGACGGCTCCGCTGCCGGGAGGGCTCTGCCCAAGGTGAACTTCCTGCTGCTGGGAGCAGCTGGCGGAAAGCGAGGAGTGCCACCACTGCTCCGTGCCAGCCTCTGCACGTGTGCTCTGTCGCTCCCTCTCTGCTGGTGCTTAGTTATTTGAGCGTCTTTTTTATCCCCAGTGAGGCAGCCCCGCTTATTTCTCCCTGCTGCAGGGAATTTTCCCATTTTCCCAGTGCTGTCCCAGTGGGTTTCTCCCATGCTTTCACTTCTCCGATAAGGGCAATGGCTCTTTGCAGCCCAGATGTTGGGAAGATGCCAGGCGGCGTGGGCTGACCTGTGCCTGGCTGCCAGAGGGAGCGTGGCCGAGCCAGACCTCTCCAGCAGGGAGGAGAACTGATCCTGCAGCCCCAGAGTCATGGAAGGCTCTGGGATCACTGCTGAGCTGCTCCTGCCCAGCTTTTCCTTGGCTGCAGGGGTCTGGGAGCAGCAGGCTGCTGGGTTTCTGCTGGGTTTCTGCTGGCTGCTGCAAACAGGGAGCTGCTGTGTCCCTTCCAGCCTTCGGGGTGGGTACATCCCCTGGGAGCCAGCCGTGGGAACAGCCTGTCCTCCCCGGAGCACGGATTGTAGGTTTGGGGTGAGGCTGGCCACACCTGCTGCCTCTGTCAGGTGGCAGCTGGGGTGTCCCTGCTGGGCATGGGGACAAGGGGACTGGTCTGCAGGGGTGGGGTGGGCACCTGTCCCCTCCTGAGTGGGGCTGCTGCTCTGATTCCACCTCTGGAGATGGGTACCCAAGGGCAAGGATACCCCTGGAGGGGAGCTCCTGTGTCAGCAGGGAATGGCACTGCATGTCCCAAAAAACACTGGCTACCCCTGGACCCCTGGCAGTGTTCCAGGCCAGGCTGGACACTGGGGTTTGGAGCAGCCTGGGACAGTGGGAGGTGTCCCTGCCATGGCAGGGGGTGGCACTGGGTGGGCTTTAACCTCCCTGCAACCCAAACCCTCCTGTGATTGTTGAGCTGTGCAGCCCAAGTGAGGTTCTCCCCCTGCCTTGGAAGCACAGACACATCCAGAGCTCCTCCCTGCTTTGGCCAATTCCCTCAGAAGGCTCCTGAGGGGCTCCTGAGGAGCCCCTGGCCCCAAGGTGGCTGTGAGAGCCCTTTGCCTGCCAGCCCCCTGCTAGTTATTGTTGTGTGCTTGTTTTACAACTCGCTCTCCTTCCTCCTCGAGTCCCCTCCTGCTTTCCCAGTTTCCCAGTGTTTCCCAGCCATCCTGCTGGGCACAGGTGGCATTTCCAGGCTCTGCAATGCCTCACCCAAAGCCCCGAGCCCTGCAGGGCTGCTTGGCCTCCTCCCTTCCCTGCAGCAGCCTGGGGCTCTCTGGGGACCTTGGTCTGGTCACAGCTAGATCCCAGCCCCGGTTCCTCGGTGGCTCCTGGCTCCCAGTCTGCTCCCAGTGCTCCCCTGGGAGTGCTGCTCTGTGGTGCTCTGCCCTGGACCTGCCACATGTGCCCTGGCTGGAGGTAGATTAAATATTGACTGTCTTGAGCCAGGATGTGGCTGCGTGTGGGTTTGGGGGAGCTCCATTCCCCCCTCAGCACCTGCCACTGGCACCCCAGCCTTTGGAAAGGTGATTTTCCAAGGAAGTGGAGGCAGCGTGGGAGGCAGAGCGGGCGGTGAGGGGAATTCCTGGCTTGAGACATGATTGGAACACCACAAGGCTCTGAGGCGCCATCCAGGGAAAACTGAGAGTGAGTGAGTGGCTGGAGAAACCCCAGGACAAGATCACGCCCAGGGATGCAGGAAAGGGCTTGTTGCTGTCAGGCAGCTCGGCTGGGCCAGCTGTGTCTCCAGCTGCAGGTCTGGGCACTCCAGAAGATAATCTCCATTTTCACTGGACTCTCTCAGTCTCTCCAAGTGTACAGATAACAGTGCAGTCCACCGGTGTTAAACAATGGAAGAAGGACATTGGGTGGTTCCCCCTGCTGCCCAAAATACCAGCGTTTCCTCCTTTTCCTGTGCCAGCTCCAGCCCCCACCAGCTGCTCTGGGCTGAGGCTTCACTCCAGCACTTGCTCCTTGTCCATCAGCACCCAGAAATGTCACCAGGTCTGTCCCACCCGCAGTGTTTCCTCTGCTGTTCACAGCCAGCTCCTCTCTTGCTGGCTAAGGAATTTTCTCACTTCTCCTAAGCTCTACTCAGTTCCCTTTCTTGGCAGCAGCATTTCCCTGCTCCTGCTCCTTCCTCCATCCATCCATCCATCCATCCATCCATCCATCCATCCATCCATCCATCCACCCCTGCTGCTTACAGGTGGCCAGCATCATTCCCACCTCCTGGTGAAGCAAGTTTTACTGGCCACCTCCAAAATTTGGGGATGCTCTGGTTGGTGATCCCTAGGTTAGAGTGGAGGGGGTAAAGAGCTGCCCTGGAATGTCCCTTGGAAATAAATGTTCAGGATTGGGGTGCAGATGCTCCTCATGGAATACTCGGTGTGAGGAGCAGGTCTGTGGTCCTGGGCAGACCATGAGTGCAGATGGAGGATCTGGGTTTGTTGGGACTTTTTTTGTCAGAAATTACAGATAATAAATAGCAAACAAGTTCTGGTTTGCTCCAGGAGGTCTCAGCTCCAGGGAGCTGCTGGGGTTTCCACTCAGGATGTGTGTTTGAGGCACAGGGCCATTGCAGAGGCTCTTGCTCCTTGTTTTGCAACAGCTTCCCCTTCAAAAAGTTCATTTTTCTCACCAGAGGTGTCTGTGTCCCTGGAGCCACTCTGGCTCTGCCCGTTTCCTCCAGCTGCTCCTTGCACTGCAAGCTCTCACAGCTTTCAGGTGAACTCAGCAGAAAATCTGTGTTTTTCTCAGTTTTCACTCCTGTCCAAGCAACAGTGAAGTACAGAGGGGAAAAAACATCAGGAAGGTATTTATGGTGTGTGAACCCCAAATGGGGGAAGCTGTGGTTTGGGATCACTTCCCTTCAGGCTTCTCTTGGCAGGTGTTTGTGCATAGGGCCAAGCACTGCCTGCAGCCTGTGGAAGAGCAGATTCCTGATGGAATCAGGCTCTTCATCCTTCCTTCAGCACTTTAACTCCCATCCAGGGGCTGGAGCTGCTTGAGGCAGGAAGAGTTTCCCTGCCAGACACAGAGGAGGGGGTGCTAAAATAGAAAATCCCACCGAGGACACATGACAAGGCTTTCCTGCAGCACAGCCACATCTGTCCCTCCCAGGCCCGGGGTTGGCTGTGCAGCATGTGCCTCCTTCCAGAACACAGGGGTGACTTTTGTACTCAAAATACTGCATAAAACCGTGGAGAGAAGGAGCAAAGCTGGGAGATCCCGGTTTGGCAAACCTCACAAACCCTCGAGCCACACACAAACCCGCAGGTGACGGGGAGGAACGGGGCCAGGAGCAGTTTAGGGGTGCTGCTGGTGCAGGGGGGATGCACCCCACGAGAGCCTGGGAAGCCGCAGGAGCAGAGGGTGAGGAGGGATCCTGGGGGGGCTGCAGACCCCGACAGCTCCACAGCCCTGGGCAGTCTTTGGAAGCAAAGCCAAGCTGATGATTCATGGAATTACGCAATTCCATCCTGGCTGCTTATGTAACTCCAGAGCCATCTCCCTGAGCCAGAGGCTCTGGAGTCCCCTCCCTCTCCTCTGAGAGCCACGGCTGCTCCAGGACGCTTCCCCTGGGGAGGAAAAGACACCCCAGGTGGGATGGATGGATGGATGGATGGATGATGGATGGATGGATGGATGGATGGATGGATGGATGGATGGATGATGGATGATGATGGATGGATGGATGGAGAGCAGCCCTAGGAGGAGGATTTGGGGCTGCTGGTGGCTGACAGGCTGGACATAAACCAGCTCAGAAACTCTCAACCCTGGGCAGATCCCCCAGCCTGGACAGCAGGAAGGGGGGGTTCTGCCCTGAGCCCAGGTGAGACCCCACGTGCAGAGCTGCCCCAGCCCTGGGGACACAGCAGCAGCACCTGGAGCTGCTGGAGAGAGCCCAGAGGAGGCCCCGGAGCTGCTCCAGGCTGGAGCCAGGCTGGGAGAGCTGGGGGTGCTCACCTGGAGAGGAGAAGGCTCCAGGGAGAGCTCAGAGCCCTGGCAGGGCCTGAAGGGGCTCCAGGAGAGCTGGAGAGGGACTGGGGACAAGGCATGGAGGGGCAGGACACAGGGAATGGCTCCTACTGCAGGGATGAATGGGATATTAGGAAGGAATTCCTGGCTGTGAGGGTGGGCAGGCCCTGGCACAGGGTGCCCAGAGCAGCTGTGGCTGCCCCATCCACAGCAGTGACACAAGAGTCCCCATCTCTGGTTTGGTGCTGCCAGGTGAGCTCCAGCTCATTCCCCACATCCTGCAGTGCCGGAGCAGGTGGGGATCCTCCAGGAAGGGCTCCAGCCCTGGCAGGGGGTGCCAGGGAGAGGCAGGGAGCTCTGGGAAACCTCAGCTCACACTTGGGGAGCAGGGTTCCATCACTCCCAAAGCAGAGGGGTACCAGGGCAGGGCTGGAGCCTCTCCCTCATTGCCTGTGCTTGCAGGTCATGTGTTTCAACACCAGTTTTCCTTTTTCCTCTAATTTTTAACCTCCAGTAACGTTTTCCTCTTCTAACTTCTTGTAATTTTCTGTCATCTGTGGCCCATTTCTCATTACACAGAGTCAGTGAGCTGGGCCCATCTAATTTTCACTTTCTTTTTGCCGCATGGTGCAAGACAGAAACAGCTCTCGGGCACATCTCTGCATCCCTTTTTATTCCCTGTCTTTTTCCATGCTGTGTATCCACTGCCTTTCCCTTCTGTTGTGTTATAAAGCATCTTTGCACCCACATTTTCTGGGCCAGCTTCCCCTTTACCCCAGGCACGCTCATAAATACACACCCTTCCAGCCTCGCTGACAGGGAGGCAAAATTGTTCAGCAGAAGGAAGACAGATTCCAGAATATTTGCTGGCATTTCGTTCCCCTGCTGGGGTTTAATTTGCTGTGTTACATTGGCTGTTATTTACTCACGCTCTGCTGAGCCCAGCGTGTGCCTCTCCTTGCCCAGCCAAGGGGAGCAGCTGGTGATGAAGGCTTTGGGTGGAGAAACGGCCTTGGGAATGGGACAGGGTGCTGAGCACCCAGCCCAGACCCTGCTGGCACAGCCAGCACCGTGGTGCAGCTCCCACGCGGGGTTTGGGGCATTTCTGCTGCCCTGGTGTCAGAGAAGAGGCAGCCTGGGGACAAGTGGAGCATCTCAATTAGTGCTGCAAATGGTTTGGGAGATTGTCTCAGATCTAGGCAGTGACAGGGGAAAGGCTTCCCACTGCCAGAGGGCAGCGTTAGGTGGGATCTGGGGAAGGAATTCCTCCCTGTGGCTGCCCCTGGATCCCTGGAAGTGTCCAAGGCCAGGCTGGATAGGGCTTGGGACAGTGGAAGGTGTCCCTGGCATGGCAGGGCTGGCACTGGGTGAGTTTTGAGGTCCCTCCTGACCCAAGAGATTCTCTGCCCAGATGGGGGTTATCCCCAGCCTGCAGCTCCCTGCAGTCACTGTCCCCTGGGAGCAGGGAGGAGTGCCAGGCAGGTGAGGCTGGGATTCCTGGCAGAATTTCAGTGACATCACTTGATGTGAGACTGAGCTCAGCTCCCTATGCCTGCTGCACCCGGGGATTGCCATGCCTGGCCTTTCTGAGGGATGCAGTGACCCAGCACAGAAGTGGGAAGAAAACTGGGCTTTGAAGACAAATCCTGCACCTGTAGCTGAAGGAACAACAGCAGCTGATGGACCTGCAACACTCTGAACAACCATCCATCCATCCATCCATCCACCCATCCTTTTATTTTATTTTTTTTTAAATCAGTTAAGTCTTATCTCCCTTTTTATTTGATGTCCTCTCTGCTGGATCAAAGTACTTTTCTGTTTAGTTTCCTTCCTAAGGGAGGGCTGGGTGAGATGGGCGGGATCCGAGGGCAGGGGTTTATCCTCACTTTGATCTGCTGGCAAACCCTGCGGTGTTTGAGAACTCTGCTGACCCCCGCCTGCCCTCCCTCCTCCACACATTTGAAGGAGAGCGTGGAAAGGATGACAGGGTGCTGCTGCACACCGCTGCATTTGTGGTCTGCAGGTCTAATGAGGGACAAAGTCATTAACACGTTAACCAGGACATGGAGCCTGCTTCCAGCCCCAGAGCACTCCCATCCCTGGCAATCCAGGCTCCTTTGGGTTTCCTGCCTTTGGTGTTCCACCCTTTTTCTACCCCCGAGCATGCGAGGGGCTGCAGCAGCAAGCCCAGGGCTGTCAATAATTCATCGGGGCTGGAGCCAAGCAGGTGCTGAACCCTCCAGGGGCCGGGGAGGTTCTCCTGCCCGCTTCCATTTACGATCAAATCCGCTGTATTGATCCCATCCTGGATTTGTTACAGCAATATCTCTCGGAATGGGCTGAGGGCAGCAGCTGCTTGTTGCAGAAGTTGCTGTGGCGCTCGGAACTCACGCAGGTCCCGTCTGGAATTTACCTCTCGGGGTTTATAAACGCCACAGTGAAGGCAAACCCCTCCTGCTAGAAGTTACATCAACCCCTGCATTTGTTAATTTGTTTGAGCCTGCGGGTCCTCGCTCCTTTGCTTCTCATCATGGGGGAAACAGAATTGCGCACGATAATAATGGGAAGCCTTTCACCCCATTTGCTGCGGAGATGAAAACATCTATTAGAATGTGCTGAACAACAAGTTAAAGCCTAATGGCTCTAGCGTGCCTCCGAACAATGCAGCTTCCTGAGCAGGAAGCCTGGCTGCTGAAACCCAACAAAGACATCGCGGTCCCCGGGGAGGAGCGGAGCGAGGAGGGAAGGAGGCTGCGGGCTTCCCAGGGGCTGCGGGCTTCCCAGGGGCTGGAATTTCTCTGCATGGGCGCGTTTAGGGGATGGCTGGGGGTCCGAGAGAGAGGTGGAGATGCAGAAACGCCGCGGGTGACTGGGGTGCACAGGGAAGCAGGGCTCTAATCCAGCACAGCGAGGCATGGGAAGGGCTGGCTGAGCCCCTGTGCTGGCCCCGAGCCTGGATGCTCCCTCCGCAGGGAGGCAGGGCTGGGTCCTGGGCAGGGCAGGGCCAGCACCTGGCATCCCCTTGAGCTTCTGGGCTTCTGCAGCCCGTGGGATCCCTCTGGAAACCCATTTGTGCGGCTCCCTGCCACCCTTGGGTTCCCGTTTCTCCAGCAGCTGCGGAGCCTCTGGATGGCAGCACAGCCGCCAGCTTTGCCAGCTGCCCTCCCGGTGCTTGCTGCCAGCTGTGAGGGTGCCCCGTCACCCAGGCCGCGGAGAAGGGCGTCGCACCGACCCCAGAAATGTTGCACAATATTGTCCTCGGCTCTGCTGAGCAGCGTTTCACCTCCCAGGCCTCTGGGCTTTGACATTTTGCACGCTGCTTCGTTGCTGTGCAGAATTAAAGAGCTCCGAGCAAAGGACAGCCAGGAACAATTAGTGATGGCTTGAGAGGCCGTGTGCCTGCTGTGGGGGTGTTTGCAGAGCCCGACAGGGTTTTTCCTGCTGAGCAGGGGGGAATGGGGGCCCGTGAGCGTTGTGCTGAGTGGTTTATCTCTGCCAGGCTGACAGAATGACAAGGAGCAGCCAGGGGGACGTGGCCCGGAACGCGCTCTGCAGGAGCCCCTTTCTCAGTGTCAAGGTAAGCACCCCTGCTTTCTGCAGCACCCCTCGGCCCCTGGCCTGGCAGCAGCAGCTCAGCCTCCTGCAGAAGGCACTGGGAGGATTTACGGGCACCAGGTGTGTTTGGGAAATGCTCCCTGTGTTTCCCGTGGCACAGGTGCCTTTGGTGTGGAGTTGTGTCCATTCCAAATCCAGTGGAGCAGCGATGTTTCACTGCGGGTTTAACTCCCAGCTCCTCCAGAGAATCACAGGATGGGATGGCTTGGAGGGACCTTAAAGCCCATCCAGTGCCACCCCTGCCATGGCAGGACAATTCCACTGTCCCAGGCTGCTCCAAGCCCCAACATCCAGCCTGGCCTTGGGCACTGCCAGGGATCCAGAGGCAGCCACAGCTGCTCTGGGCACTCTGGCACTTGTGCCAGGGAATAATTCCTTCCCAAGAGCCCATCTAGCCCTGGCTTTGTCAGTGTGAAGCCTTTCTTCTAAGTCTTGGGTCCTCCTGGGTTCGGTGCAAGCCCAGGCCCACCAGGTGAGGGTTTGAGGAGCTCTGCAGAACCACAGGCTGCACCTGGAATGGTTCCCTGTGTCTCACAACATCTGCCTCATTCCCTTCTGGCTCGGTAATTCCTTGTTATCAGTAGTGGCAGCAGCCTAACACCAGTGCATTACTACATTCAGGGTATTGTAAGCCAATTAGCTGGCTCATTAGGGAACCTCACCAGGCCAGAGAGCACAAGATGACAGTCGGTCTTAAAGGCTCAAGACTTCTCTGTCCCTTTTGCGGGCAAGATTTGGGGTTTTGAGGGTTTTTCTACAAATGCTGGTGCATTTAATCACCCTTCTCAGTGTGGCAGGAGGAAAGTGAGTCACTGAGGCAGAGGTTAGCAGAGCTTCCACAAGGGTTGGAGACACAGAGCCATGGCCTGAGGCTCTTCCCCAATCCTCTTTCACCCCAATCCTCATTCAGCTGGTTTTTGTCTGGTGGGCTTTGTTTCTTCTTTACTCCCCAGAAATATGATCCTGCTGATTTTAACTTGAGGAGATATTTTAAAGGGATTCAAAGATTAAACCATTGAGGGGCAAAGCCAGCTGAGCCTGTGAGCAGAATCAAGCTGTATTTTGCTGTATCTGTGAAGGTAGATCCTAAAATCCCAGACTGGTTTGGGTTGGGGGGCACCTTAAAGACCCTCTTGTTGCAACCCCTGCCACGGGCAGATGTGGAGGAAGCTCTTGTCACCAAGAACACAATTATCCTCAGCACAGGATGTTTTCCCCTTATCTCTTGGGGTTTTTTTTCAAGAAGTTAGGCCACCCTGTCCGGTTTCTAAATGACTTCCTCAGAAAACAAACCTTCCAGCCCAGGGTTTGAATGGCTCTTGCAGAGACACAGAACCATTGCACAATGTGGTTGGATGTGTTTGAAGTGGCTGAAGGACCAAAAATCACAGCACTGCAGTTTTTATGGGTATTTATATCTCCAGAGAGCGTGTCACAAAAACCATGGACCGCATGTCAAAACGCAGCTGAGGGACATAACTGAGAACTGCCCTGTTTGGCTTCAAGGAGCACTGTGATTTAGATGGGAAGGAATTGTT
This sequence comes from Pyrgilauda ruficollis, assembly GCF_017590135.1. Classification (NCBI taxonomy): domain Eukaryota; kingdom Metazoa; phylum Chordata; class Aves; order Passeriformes; family Passeridae; genus Pyrgilauda; species Pyrgilauda ruficollis. The sequence continues at coordinate 275,756 of NW_024512877.1, read as the reverse complement.
CCCTGGGAGGGTGGGGAGGCCCTGGCACAGGGTGTCCAGAGAAGCTGTGGATCCCTGGCAGTGCCCAGGGCCAGGCTGGATGGGACTTGCAGCCACCTGGGACAGTGGGAGGTGTCCCTGCCGTGGCAGGGGTGGCACTGGCTGGCGTTCCAGCCCCCTCCCAGCTGCAAGCCCAGGCAAACTGGTTCCAGCTGTTTCCTCCCAGAGCCCTTTGCCGTAAGCAGAGCCCAGTGTGCCTGTGTCACGTGCTGAGGCACAAAGCCCTCTCTGCAAACAGGCTCCAGAATCCCCCGGGCGCGTGGAGGGAGCGTGCTGGGGACGTGTCAGCTGGGCAGGACGGTGTGGGGAGCCCCCACGGGACAGCCTGCTGCCAAGCTGCGCCATCCACACTGCAGACATCACACAGGCAGCCCTTGGAAAAGGGCTTTTTGCAGACCACCAGGAGAGGAATGACTGGTGTTTCAGTCCCAGGTCTGTGCTGTACTGGCTGCCTAGGATGGAGGGGGTTTCTCTGTTCCCTTGCACGTGTGGGGTGGGAGCAGCAGTACCTCGCCAGTGTTTGGGTTCTCTGAGTTGTTTAATTCCATGGGTCTAGAGGGAAGGTTTTGCAAGCACAGCCCAGCCCTGGGGCTGCTCCTGGTGTGCATGGCCTGTCCTGCTGCCAGGGAAAAGGTCTTGGGAAAAGCCTGGTGTCTGCCAATCCAGGTGACCTGCTGGGGCAGCACATCAGTCCCACCAGGCCAGCAGAGCCAAAGGCCAGGAAAAGCCTGCTCTTTCTTTTCCTGACCAAAAATTGATGTCTGAGAGCAAAGAGCCCCTGGAGGCAGGACTGGGGTCCTTGCCCAAGCCGCTGCAGGTCCTCTGCAAGGCCGTCTCCCCTAAAATACCAGATGCCCAATGCATTTTGAGCTGCAGAGGATGTGAGGCAGTGCTGGGCAGCTGCTGAGCTGCTGTAAACCCCTGAAGTTCCAGGATTTGGATACTCAGGGGGCCGTGTGCTGTGGATGCTGGAATAAACAGATCTGATTTCAGCCTTTCCCTCTGAAGTGATGTGTTCAGGAAGCAGAGCCTGGACACAGCCAGTGACTTGGAGGAATGTAGGAGTTTTAGCAAAGCTGACTGGGGACGCTTTCCACTGGCTGGGTGACATTTTCCCAGTCCAGACACGTTGCCCCCACCAGTGGTGACGTGAGCCTGGAAGGGGGAAGGTGCTGGATGCTGTTCTGGTGTGCACCATGCCAGCCCATCGTTCGGGAGGTGGTGACCTCAGCCCAGCCCTGCATTCCCAGGGGGTTTGACCTTCCCCCTTTCTGGGCTGGGGATGTTGCCTTGGCTGACAGAGCAGGCCACTTTGGCAGTGAGCTCACTTGAGGCTTGGATCAGAACGAGATGTAGCAGAAATCCAGGCCAGGCTCAGCAGTTTCTCCGTGGTGGGAGCTGCTTCCAAACACACGGAGCAGGAGCAGCGCCCCGAGGGTTTGGGCACCAGCCCAAGCTGAGGGCAGCAGCTCTGGAAGGAGCCAGGGCATCCAGCCTGTCCCGCAGGGAGATGGGAGGGCTGTGTGCTGAGGGTGTGTGACTGTTTGGGCTGGCTGTCTGAGCTCCTCTGGGGGCTGGAGGGGTGCCTGGGAGAGCCACAAGGCAGCAGGAGGGAGGTGGCTCACATGGAGGAGGGAGGATGGAGATGAGGGCAGATTATTTTCTGGGAGATGGTGGACTTTGACAAGGTTTCCTTATGTAATTGGAGGAGAACCATCACATTTTCCAAAGGAGATGTGTGTTACATCTAGGGCTCTGTGAGAAGGAAAGGAAAGCAGCCTGAATTCTTCTCCCTGACCTGCTGACTTTCTCTAGAGGAGTTGTTTGTTGGTGTGTTTGGAAGAGCTCATTCCTGTCCCAGAAGAGCTCCCAGCACTGGGGATGGCTGCCTGCCTCTGGCTGAACGGGAACAGCAGTGTTGTGCAACCTCCCTTCTGCTGCTGCATCCGAGGGACGGGGCCAACACAAACAGGGATCATCCCGACTGAAGGCATGTGTTTGTCCAAAGCCACTTCTCAGCTGAAGAAACTGCAGCCTCCTCGCAGACACTGACCCTGCTGTGACTCTTGGCAGAGGCCAATTTCATGGTTCTGACCTAATCTCAGAAGATCTCACTGGTGGTGGAGCAGGGGTGATATTTCCAAGGCTTGTGGTCAGAGGTTTAAGTTGGATAATGGTGCCTTTCTGAGGGGGGTGCAGTTTGTTGTGCTGCAGCTGTCACTGACCCTGCAGCTCTGGGTGACCCTGCAGCTCTGGGTGACCCTGCAGCTCTGGTGACCCTGCAGCTCTCACTGACCCTTCTGGGGGCTCCATTTCTGTGTTGGCAGTTCTTTGTGTTCTGCCACGGGCTGCTGCAGCTCTCCCAGCTCCTGGTCTCTGGCTACCTGAAGAGCTCCATCTCCACCATTGAGAGACGCTACGGCCTCTCCAGCCAGACCTCGGGGCTGCTGGCCTCCTTCAACGAGGTGAGCAGCCGCCCAGCCTGTCCCTGTCCCTGTCCCTGTCCCTGTCCCTGTCCCTGTCGCTGTGCCGTGCTGCCCTGCCCTCGGGACACACTGCTGTCTGTCCCTGCAGGTTGGGAACACGCTGCTGATCGTCTTCGTGAGCTACCTGGGCAGCCGCGTGCACCGGCCGCGCCTCATCGGCTGCGGGGCCCTGCTGGTGTCCCTGGCCGGCTTCCTGATGGCCCTGCCCCACTTCCTCACGGGGCCCTACGAGTACGACCGCTCCGTGGCCAGTGAGTGCTCCACAAACCTGCCCTGCGCCTCTGGGGCGCAAGGAGCGAACTACAGAATGACAGGCTGCTTCGGGTGGGAAAGACCTCAAAGATCATCTCGTTCCACCTTCCTCCATCCTCCAGCCTGGCCTTGGACCCTGCCAGGGATCCAGGGGCAGCCACCCTCACAGAGAACAATTCCACAATTCCTTCCCAGTATCCCACCTATCCCTGGCCCCTGGCAGTGGGAAGCTGTTGTGAAATGGCCTTTCCTCCAGGCACTGGGAGCTGCATGCTGTTGGCTTCTCCTTGAGAAATTTTATTTTTCTGAGAATGAAATCATCTCAACCCTGAGAGGCAACAGCTACTGGTGGAAAGCAGAACCAGGGGGATGTGGGAACCGTGGAACCATGGGAAGGGGAAGGAAAACAATCAAAACACAGGCTGTGCCTCTGATTCCTCTTGTTTGCTGCACATCCAACCTCACCTGCCTTCCCTGGTCTAGCTGGGCTGTCTTTGAGGCTTTAGACCCCACCAGAATATCAGCCTCCCTTGAGATACATGCAGGTCTGAATCACTCATGTAGGGAACAGGACAGGGTGGGTTTGGGATCTTGTTCCCAAAGGAAAATGAAGGGATGAGAAAGGAAAGAAAGGAGAAAACAAGCTACTTGCTACCTTCCCAATTCCTGCCATGAAGCTCCAGCAAACCTTCTAGAAGCCTCCACTGAACAGCTTTTGTTTGGCTCACCAGAGGGAGGGCAGCCTTGCCTGGGGTTATAAGGAAGATGAGGGTGCTAGAATCAGCCCTTTCACTCAGGCAGCTTTTCTGAGGAAAATGAGCTCTCATTTTCTGGGTAGCTGCTCACAAAATCTGCAGGTTTGCTCAGTTACCTGTACTGGGCTGCTCCATCAAAGGTCCTGGGAGTGACCTCAGCTCCACTTCCTTGATGGAGGAAAAGCCTTGAAGGCTTTCCAGGCTCATGACCCCGTCTCTGTGAACACCAGCGCGGTGATCTCTGCACCTTCTTTGTGTTTTCTTTCACCTGCCATCTAAGGATAAGATAAGGACGTGGAGCTGCTGGAGCAAATCCAGAACTGGGGGTGTTCTCCTGGAAAAGGCTCCAGGGAGAGCTCAGAGCCCCTTCCAGGGCCTGAAGAAAGAAGTTCTTTCTGCAGACCGAGCTCCTCAGACCTGTCCCCTTGTCACCTTAGGCACCTCCAGCAACACCACGGACCTGTGCCAGCCCGGGGCGCCGGGGGCCTGGGCCAACCTGAGCGATGCCAGCTGCACCCCCCACGCCTCCAGGGAGAACCACGAGGTTCTCCTGGTGATGTTCGTGGCCCAGGCCCTGCTGGGCATCGGCGGCGTGCCCATCCAGCCCTTCGGCATCTCCTACATCGACGACTTCGCCAGCGAGAGGAACTCCCCCCTCTACCTGGGTGAGGCTGGTCCTTGGCACGGGGAGAAGCCAGGCTGGAGCTGGCAGCAAGGCCAGACTGCGCTAATTTGCGTTAATGAGAGCAGGGTTCGTTACAGCCCTTGTGCTCTGCCCACGGCCAGGAAGGATTCTGCAGAAAGAGTTCATCTGCTTCGGGCTTGGGCAGGCAGCAGGAGAGCTGGGAAACACCACCGGGGCAGAAGCTGAGGTTTTGGCCTGAGAGTGACAAAAACTGGAGTTAAATACCATGTCCTCCTCCAAAGAGGCTTCGGGAAGGACTGGAGGAGCAGTCTGTTCTCTCTGTTCACCAGTGGCAGCTGTGGGTCTAAGGGACAGCTGTGGGGACTCTGTTTAGCTGTCAGCAAAGCCAAACAAACCAAAGAAAGCAGTTTCAGCCACCTGGGAGGTGGGAGGGGTGCTGGAGAACAGCGGGGGCACAGGCCCACAGGGGTGTCCCAGGTGGTGGCATGGACAAGGTGGTCCTTGCAGGTCCTTCCAGTCCTTTCCTGGCTGTTACCTGTGACAGCCTCGAACTGAATGGAGCAGCAAAGGTAGATCAAAACCATTACTGCTGAAAAAAGGAAGCACAGCATCGAATTTTGCTCTGGTAGATGATCCAAACCTCTCACATGTAAGGTAGGAGTTGAATCTTACATGTGTGGATTTCTTTTATCAGTAATTCACAGAGAAGAGTTCACTGATAACTTTTATCTCCTTCACCTTGTAAAACTTGGTGTTCCCTGGATTACTGATGCCAAAGGGCACCTCTTGTTCCTGGGAGTGCCGCAGTCCTTCCAGGAGGCTGAAGACGAGTGTCAGGAAAGGTCTGAGCTGTGCCAAAGGGAATTCCATGTGGGAAAGGAATATGGAGAGCAAGGGAAATAGGAAAGCTGCCAGGGAAAGGGCTGGTGCAGCAGAGCCTGCTCCCACCCTGAGGCACCTGTGTCCCCGTGGTCCCTTCCCAGGCTGAGCCCTCGCTGCTCTCGTGCCCACAGGAATCCTGTTCTCCCTGACGGTGGTTGGGCCGGGGGTGGCCTTCATGCTGGGCTCTGCCATGCTGAGGTTCTACGTGGACATGGACAAAGTCAGCTCAGGTGAGGCCGCGTGTCCTGGCAGAGCTGCTGGAGCAGGGGGCTCCCAGCCTCGGGGGGCTCCCCTGCCCCGTGCCTGCCAGTGGGCATCCAGCACTTTCATCCCTGTGCCAGCTGTCTCCATCCAAAGGGCTCTTTGGACGCCCTGGGGACGGCGATGAAATGGGGGAGAGACGATGAAACGTGATTTAGTGGTGGGGTGATGGAGGCAAACTGGGCTGCTCAGGCCCCGGCACTGACATCCCACCACCTTGGGGTGATGGATGCCTGGGTGCCCTGGGGTGCCTGCCGCGTCCCAGCCCTGGTCTGATGCCCCTCTCCTCTCGTCTTGCAGCTGAGGTGCAGCTCACCAACAAGGACCCGCGCTGGGTCGGGGCCTGGTGGCTCGGCTTCCTGGTGGCCGCCAGCCTGGTGGCCCTGTGCGCCCTGCCATACTTCTTCTTCCCGAGGGAAATGCCCAAAGAGGTAGGAGAGGTTCTGCACACACACACACACACCTCGGTGGGGCCGAAATGCCACGGGAACCACAACCACTGACAGTTCTGTTCCTTGGGGAGGGGAGGATGCACTCCCAGATTCCCATGTTACGAGAGGCTTGCCAGGGGAGGCAGAGGGCAGCCAGCTTTGTCTGTCCTGGCAGCTTTTGTCTGGGAGCAGCGCTGAACTTTGGAGGTGGAGGTGGAATTCCATCAGTGGGCTCCTGGCAGGAGAGGACAGCTCTTCTCCAGCAGAGCTGGGGAGCAGGGCAGGGAGCGTGTGAGAAGTGCAGAGCTGCTCCCAGCAGTGTGAGCTTTTGTCTGGGAGCAGCGCTGAACTTTGGAAGTGGAGGTGGAATTCCATCAGTGGGCTCCTGGCAGGAGAGGACAGCTCTTCTCCAGCAGAGCTGGGGAGCAGGGCAGGGAGCGTGTGAGAAGTGCAGAGCTGCTCCCAGCAGTGTGAGCAGTGCAGAGCTGCTCCCAGCAGTGTGAGCAGTGCAGAGCTGCTCCCAGCAGTGTGAGCAGTGCAGAGCTGCTCCCAGCACTGTGAGCAGTGCAGAGCTGCTCCCAGCAGTGTGAGCAGTGCAGAGCTGCTCCCAGCAGTGTCTGGGCAGTGCAGAGCAGCACAGCAGAACACTCTGCTGTGCTGGCAGAGGAGGTGTTTCTGAGGCTGGGATGTCGCTGGAGCTGCTGGGACACGCTCAGGAGGTGAAGCTGTGCTGCTCTCAGTGTCTTGGCCGGGCTGGGAGCGGTGTCAGTGCCCTCCACATGTGCTGTATCTCGAGGCAGCATCGAAGCTCCCTGTCTGAACAAGTCTGTGCACCCGTGCAGAGCAATCCTTCATTTCTCCTGACACTGCCTGAATTTCCACAGGAATCAGTGGAGACTGGGGGTTCCCCGACCTGTTTTGCCAGCTCAGCCTGGGGATGCAGTGATTTACTGCTGGCTGCCGTGAGCTGTGAGGAGCTGTGAGGTGATGGGGTGCTCTGTGCGTGGCAGGATGGGGGTGACCCCAAATGCAGCGTGCCTGATCGCTCCTCCCGCAGCCTGGGCTGCTCTGAAGCCTTGGGGAGGGTCTGTGCTAGCAGGCTCTAGGCTCATCTCAGGGAAAAGTTCTTCATTAGGCTGATGGGAATATTAATTTCATAAACGCCTCTTGAGAGAAGGTAATGCACTTCCAGCTAAAACAGCTGCACTTTCTGGCAAGTGCTGCACTCTGAGCAGTTTGGAAGGGTTTAAGGGGGAACAGGCTATTGATTTTAAAAAGAGCAGGAAGATTTCATCCTGCTCTGCTGGCTGGGATCGGTAGGATACACTTCCACATGGCTGAGCACCCACGTGTCCCTCTGCAGCCTGTGAATTTCTTGAATTCTTGGATTTCTCCCCATTTTTGCATCTCACTCAGCAAGCTCTTGGAATCTGCTGACAGTTAAAAATAATAATAGGAAAATACAGTAAATAGCCAGATTCTGCCCTCCTTGCAGAATGGGAGGCACCAGGGCCACCCTGTCCCCTGGGGGTATCAGCACCAGCAAGGGGCCCTGCCTAAAAAAATTCAAATATAAACCTCTGCAGAAAGTTTGCCACGTGCTGCTCTGGGTAGCACACGAGCTGTAGGAGCTCGCATTCCAGGATGTGCTGGAAATGGATGTTTTGCTGCGTGTGTGCACTGCACACACACATCCCCTCGGGCACAGCCGAGGTGCTCCTGCAGCCCCAGCCGGGGTCTCACTTGCGGCCAGCCTCCTCTGGGGGTGCAGCAAACCCGGGGTGTCTCTGAGCCCTCTGTGCCCTTGGAGGCTGATCTGCCTCCTCCCACCAGCCAAGGCACAGCTGCACTTTTTATTCCACAGCCACGCTGAGCTTCACCTTTTTTTGATGAATTCTTTCTTTGAAGTTCCTCGTGTTAACATTAATGATAGTGTGGGGCTGCTCTTTTGATCTTTTCCTCGTAAATTAGTCGCTCCAAACCCAGAACATTTTTACTTCTCTGCTTTGCTGCTTGTCAGTAGGTTTCTAGCACCAAAGTATCCTGAGTAATCCTGTTGAGGGCTGATCATGGCAAAGCCATGAGGTTGTCATGAAATCAGGAAGGGGATGAGAGGATGAGCTCTTACACAGGAAGAACCGTTTTCAGTCAAGAACAGCTTTTTTTCCCCAGTAATTCCAGTTTAATCCTGCCTCCATGGGCCCAAACCATTCCTTGGAGCTGTGTCCTGGATTGTGGGGAGCTTCCAGCGCTCTCCAGTCGCTGTGTGGCCGTAGTTTAGCTCATGCTTTGCCATCTGCTGGTGTTGCTGTATCCCAAGGCAGGCAGCAGTGTTGTCACAATATTCCAATAGTCCTGGCACACAGGCTCTGCCTGTCCTGCAGCTCTGACACAAAAAGGGACTGAAAGGGGCAAAGCTGCTCTCAGAGACAAAAGCAGACACTTCCAGGGATCCAGGGAGAGCCACAGCTTCTCTGGGCACCCTGTGCCAGGGCCTCAGCACCCTCACAGGGAACAATTCCTTCCCAAAATCCCAGCTAGCCCTGCCCTCCTTCCTCTTAAAGTCATTGCCCCTTGTCCTGTCCCTCCCTGTCCAGCTGTCCCAGGCCCCCACTAGGTGCTGCAGATGGAGGTCCTTCTCTGGAACAAGGTACTGGGATGCTCTGGGTGCCCCATTAAAGCTCCAAAAGCACCACCAGAGGCAGCCCAGGAGCACAGGGAACAAAGGAGGAGCAAAGAGGGCCAAGTGGCAGGACAGGCTACAGGAATCCTGCTCTCTACAGCTGGATTTTCCCCAGGGAGCTTTACAGGCAGGCACAAACAGCAGCTAAAAATAATCCTCCCTTTTGGTGGGAGCAAGGTGCCCCTCAGCTGGTTATTCTAACACTCCTGGAAATAGGGTCCCTGGAGGGACCACACCTGCTGGAGGAGGCATAATGAAGTGTTTGTAGGGAGCCTGACCTTGTCAAAAGGAAAATAATTCTTTCCCAAGCCATGAGGCTTTACACTTTGTTTGTCTAATATGAAAATAACTTCTCTGACCTTACTTTTCAGCGAGCTGGGAGTGCCAGGTTCTGTTCACAGCCAGAGGGGAACTCTGCAGAAACCTCAAAATAAACAAAGAAAACCTCTCTGTCACAGCAGGTCATTTATCCCTGTTTCCAGGGGTGTATTTGGATCAAGCCAGCCTGCTGGCACCTCTGGCTGCCCTTCTCACAGGTGCAGGAGCAGGTGGGGAGAGCAGGGGCTGCCAGGGAAAGCTGCTTTCATTTTCCTTTCCTGCAGAGCCCTGCTCAGCCATGCCCGGATTTATTTAGTCTGTGCAGGGAGATGGGGGATTTCCCCAGGCCAAGGTCAGGCTGGGGATGCTCTTCCTGATCCAGAGTGTGTGGGAGCTTCATTCTCCTTCCCCAAAAGCTGTCTGCTTCCTCCAGCCCCCTGAGGGTGGGAGCGATGCCAGTGGACCCATGGAATCACAGCATGGCTTGGGTTGCAGGGACCCTAAAGCCACCCCTGCCATGGCAGGGACACCTCCCACTGTCCCAGGGACACCTCCCACTGTCCCAGGGTGCTCCAAGCCCCAGTGCCCAACCTGGACACTTCAGGGACCCAGGGGAAGCTAAAAATGCAGATAAAAATCTCATTGCAAAACCATGAGATGCAATGAGTGGCACCAAGGAACTGAGTCCTTTAAGGATTCATCCCAGAAAATCCAAGTGTGGGGGCATTTTGCAAGCTGAGTTTGTTTCTCCTTGGCATGATGCTGGAGCAGGGATGAGCAGCCAGCTCGTGTTACTGCACCTTCCAGCTCCAGCTTGACAAAATTCTGCTGTGACAATGCCAAAATCCCCCGTGGCAGAGGCACAGCATCCTCCTCAGGGCTTGGGCATCTCTGGTGGTGCAGCCAGCACCATTCCAGCACCATTCCAGCACCTTTCCAGCATCATCCACAGCAAGCAGGCAGGATTCCTGCTTTTCCTTCTGCCCCTGCTTTCCTTCAGCCCACGGGAATGTATTTCCTGATCCTTTCAGGCAGCAAAAATCCATGCCAGGGCCCCAAGGCAGCACAGGGAGAGGAGCTTTCCCCCTCTGAGAGGGCTTTGCTCCATGGGCACGCAGCTGAGCCATGGAAACATGCCCTGCAAGGGTCACACACAGGGACATCCCGGACGGGGGGATTTGGGGGGAGCTGGGGTTTTGTCTGGACGTGCAGGCTGTTGACTCTCAGAAGTACAAACAGCTGGAAGCTGAGAAAGCCACAGGCAGGAGCAGCTTGAATGTATTTTTGGAAAATGCTGCAGTTCCAGAGCAGAGAAGAGCCCCTGTAACGCAATTGAAAAGTGAAAGGGGTTTTATCTTTGCATTTGAAAAATGTATGAAAGCCTGAGCTCCAGCAGTTCAGAACAGGAAAGGAGTTTCATTGCTTTTGCCCTTAAAAAGGGCACGTGGCAGCCCCAGCACAGACACTGCGACCTCGCTGTGTTTAATGAGAGCTCTCATTGCAGAGCAGAGGTGATTCCAGCCCGAGAGCTGCCCGTTTCCTCCTGTCCATTACAGTCTCTGGTTGCTGCTGGATGAACTCGTTTGTCCAGCCCAGGTCAGGGCTGCTGAGCTGATGGGGTGGCAGAGCTGTAAAGGCTCTGTGGCTTCCCCTGCAACCACGCTGCCCTGAGCCCTGCCTGCCGCTCCACAGGCACAGCGCACACCTCCAGTCAGTGCCCCTGCTCCTGTGGCTCCCCTGGGAGGCTGCAGATCCTGCAGGGGATGCAGAACACGTCCCAGAAATGCTCCTTTGGCTTTCTGGTGCCCGGGGGTGCTGGACACCCCAAGCGGGGCTGCCATGGACCTTCCCTGTCCGAGCCCTCCAGGGCTGGGGACCCCACCCTGCCCTGGGCAGCCTCTTGCCTTAGGAGGTGACCAACACTTTGCCTCCATCCCCGACCCCCTCCTTGCCTGGATACATTTCCCTCTTACAATTGCTGCCTCTTTCCTGCCCAGCAGCTTGTGAGGGAGCACAGAGACACGGGGACCTGCTCACCCTCCATCCAAAGCTGTGCTGGTGGGGATCCAGGTGTGTCCCTCCTTGGGTGCCTGTGCCCACACACAGGGCTAGAACAAGCTCTGGGGTGGAACAGCATCCCCCTAAGGGTATCCAGCAAAGGCTGGCACCTCCTGAGTTTGGCACCTCCTTTCCCTGCAGAGGTTGGCCCCTCCTGAGTCTGGGTGAGCTGAGCACACGGTGTGCTCTGCCTGGGGAGTGGCACAGCTGGATACGGATGGAGTGTGCTCCAGCACTGCCAGGAGAGGTGGGGAAGCTCCTCTGCAGCTTGGGAATGTGTCTGGGTGCTGTCAGCCCCGCTGGAAAGCCGGTGGTGTGGGCAGGGAGCACAGCAGGACTCGGACAGGGATGGCCATCCTGCTGCTCTGTGTCAGGGCTTGGGAGAGAAAAGGCCAGGGCAGGGGAAGCTGTGGCATGACGTGTGCAGTGACAGCCTCTGGTGTGTCCCCAGGTGCTGAGAGGGAAGGACAGAGGCAGCAAGAAGAGGCAGAACATGCTGAGCCAGCTCAGGCCGAGGTCCCAGCACACGGAGAGCCTCTCCCTGGTGGAGTTCATCAGACGTAAGTGTGCCAACAGCCCGATCCCACACAGGCAGCAGCTCCCTGCTGGTACACACACAGCCAGGCTGGGCCATGACAGGGCTGCAGTGCGCCAGGGAGCAGGGATGTTCCCCCTGTGCTCAGCCAGCTCCTGCATCAGCCCTTGAGATGCACCTTAGGCTCAGTGTTGGGTTTAAGCCCTGTACTCCCTGCCCACACTGCCCTGCTGCACCTCCTGCCAGCCACAGCACCCGGCCTTGGTCACTCTGAGTGCCACGTTCCTTCCCTGGCAGTGCCCAAGGCCAGGCTGGATGGGGCTTGGAGCAGCCTGGCACAGTGGAAGGGGGTGGAACGGGATGGGCTTCAAAGCTCCTTCCAACCCAAATCCTTCTGTGGCTCTGTGATTTATGGCTTTTGTGGACAGTAGGAACCAGAGGCCAAAACCTCCCCAGAGCCCAAACCCAGGCAGGAAGGAGGCTGCTAGCTGTGGGGCTGGAGCAGAGCTGTGGGAAGGGACAGAGCCCTTTGGTCAGAGGGGTTTGGGGGCTGCTCTTGCTCAGTCCTCAGGCCATGGAATCAGGAATCAGTCCCACAGCAGCACTGGCGACTTCTCATCCCCAAGAAACCTCATCAGACTCCCTCCTGCGAGGCTGGAGATGCTGTCCAAGGCAGGCTGACCTCCTGTCCCACCGAGAACAGCCAGCGCTGCCTGGGGCCGGGGTCTGGACAGTCAAAACCCAGAGGGAGATCTGAACCCAGTGCAATTAAATTGTTTGGAAATGAGTGGGCTCTTTATGCTGAAGGGGATCAGCTGGGCTTCAGTCTGTGGAGGCATCTGCTAATGGTTGGGATGTTTGGGTTTTTTTAAATACTCTGCACTTTGGCAACTACTTAAGAAAAGTGGCCCTCTGAAGTCACTCCGTGTCAGCCTCCTCCATATTTCCCAAATATTATCCCGTTAATTTATTGCAAATTCTCCGTGTTCTGAAGGTCAGTGCGGGGCAGGCACAGCCAGGCAGGCGTGGGCAGGCTTTTCTCCCGCTGGTGGCAGCGATTGCTCGTCAGCCTAATGCTCAATTAGAGGAGGCAGCCGGGGGTTTCTTCCCCCCCTGACCTTGTGGCACTGTCATTTAGAAACCTGTGTGATGGGAGCGCTGCGTGGGAGCAGACTGATGGTGCTCAGATGGGATTTTCACACCGGCGCTCTGCTCTGTGCCTCCGAAACACGAATCAAAATGAGCTCCCTGCTCCCGGCTGCGGAGAGCAGGAAATGTCTCACTCTGCTCCAGCTGCAGCTCTGGTTCGGGGCTGGAGGCAGTGCTGCCGTGTCAGGGCTGTGCTAATAAATCCGTTATTTCTCAGAATTTATCCCCCAAAGCCCAGTTCTGAAATAAATGAAGTGTCTGCTTTATGTCAGGAGAGCAGTCTTGCTGAAATCGCCAGGATCTCTAATACAAAACTGTTTAGAGCCAGGAATGGGGTGGCAGGTAGTGTCTGATGGTTACCTGGGGCAATCTGGGTGAAGCCCAAGGACTTCAGGGCTGGCTCATCTGCAAGTCACTGGAAAGAGAATTTCCTTCCCATTTCACCACTCTCCTGCTGGTTTTGTTTCCTCTCTCTGTTTCTCTTTTCACTGTTATTTTCTACATGATAATTTATGAAAGCAGCATTTGGAGATGAGATTCTCCAGCCTGAATCTCCTTGGAAGTGCCCCAGGCCAGGCTGGACGGGGCTGGGAGCAGCCTGGGACGGTGGAAGGTGTCCCTGCCCTGGCAGGGGGTGGCACTGGGTGGGCTGTAAGGTCCCTCCCAACCCAAACCATGACTGTGGAGAAGGAAAGGCTTTTTCTGTGCGTTCTGTTGCTTTGGGGATACCCAGAGAGCAGAGTCACTCTAGTGGCAATTTCTGTGTCCTGCAAGCAGAGCTAGGGCAGCTTGGAGCCCGTCCATCCCACGAGGTGCTCCTGGGAGCCCCCGAACTTCCCTGGTGTGAGGGGCAGGTGCAGAGCCCTGGAGGGGCTGGGCAGGGAGGGCTTTTCCAGCCCAGCAGCAGCACCAGGATGGGCTGTGCACAGGGTCAGGCCAGGCTCTGGGGACACTCCAGCACTGAGGTCACTCAGCCCAGCACGGAGCTGGCTCCTCTGTCTGGACTCACACTGGGCACTGATCTTGGCTCTGGCACAGACACTCTGTGACACCAGCTCACACCCTGCTCCTCACACTCACAAATTCCTCCCAAACTCCTCCTGCTGCAGGCATCGGGTCTTCCTGCAGTAATGGAAAAGTAGGATTTAGCTTGCCTGAAGTCATTTCCATTGCTAATTTCCAGGCTTCTGTTGAAAACACCTGGGAGGATGTGCAGATTCTGGTGCACACACTGGGAATTAGCCCATTAAAGGTGATCTTCAAAGCAGTTGGAACGCTGCACTCGTGACTCGTTTGTTTCTCTTATGGTCCCTAAAGGCAGTTTCAAGGATATTTTCTGTTTATTATTTTAAAGTTTCCACTTGTTTTTCCTGTCTGCCCAGCTGCTTCTCTGGAGCTGCAAGGAGGATTCATTTAGGAATTGCAGAGGATGGAAATCTTGCTGCTCCCACCATGAAGTGGGGACCTGCTCAGCTTTTCACCTCCAATCTGAGGTGTGTGGTTTGATTGGAAAGACCAGAGACCTCCAGGGAAAAGGACTTTTTGATGGAAGATCCCCACAAAAGGCTGGATTGGCTCTCAGGAGATTTTTCAGCCAGCAAGCTGAGGTTTCATATCTGCAACATGGCTGAGAAATTCCAGGAATACTCTTCAAAAATCAGGACCTTTAGTGGTACTTAGGAGCAAAACCATCTTCCCCCTTGGGTTCACAGTGGAAAAATGCAGCTCCTTCCCTCTGTGCTGACTGCCAGCCTCCAGAGGGTCAGTATTCCAGGGTCCCTGGCCATGCTTTCTGTGCCTGGCCCCCTCTAAGGACCTGCTTTTGCAGCTCCCTACGATTCTGGCTGCTTGCCTGACCTGCGGGTAGAGCTGGAAGGGCGATGCTGCCATGAAGGGGAGTTCCACCTTTGGACATGGGCGACCCCACTGCACCCTCAGAGGGTCCTTTTGCCCTTCACAGAAGATTCAGGACAGCCAAAATCCATCTCCATCTGGGGCCAGCTCCCAGACAAGCCCCAGGGAGATCTCCCCGGTGCCGCTGCGCTGGAGCAGATAGAAAGATTGCCCCACTTGTTTGTCAGCTGCTAAAAATTAACACCGTTAATTTATGGCAGTCCTCTGCATTAATCCTCGCTGTTAATTCCTTATCTCTGCTCCAGCATATTGGCTGCCCAAGCCCTCGTCTGGGAGGCTCATCAGCAGTTTGTTTGGAAGTTGCCCTTTGCGTGCCAGCCCGAGCAGGGGAAGGCGGTGGGGGAGTAGAAAGTGGCTTTGGGACGTGCAGGAAGGGGACATTGCTCCAGGAGGGACAGGGGCAGCTCCCAGCTGGCAGCATGGGGCACCCTGAGCCCCTGGCAGCAGGGGCTGCCTGTGCTGGGCAGGCTGCAGACCTCTCCTGCTCAAGGGTTCAGCCCTAGGGCAGTTTTTTTGCTGGAGTGTTCCTTGCTTGTAATCAAAAAATGCATTTTTCATAGTTTCATTTTTTCATTGAAACAAAAAGGACACTGAAACTGCTACCACAGCAAACAGATAAATTAACTTTTAATGACTTCCCATCTACTTTTCTATTTGTTTTAGCAGAAGCTCTGCCAGAAAGCTGCAAGGAAGGGGGTGGAACGAGATGAGTCCTTTCCAAGCCAAACTCTTCTGTGGTTCCCTGATCAATATTTTGCTGTAGCCCTGCTCCCTGTGCAACAGGTGCCCCTTGTCCTTTCAGGTTTTCCCGTGGTGCTGCTGAGGAACCTGCGGCACCCCGTGTACCTGCTGGTGGTGCTGGCTCAGGTCAACATCTCTGCCATGGTTGCTGGATTAGCAACCTTCATGGGCAAGTTCCTGGAGAGACAGTTCTCCCTCACAGCCTCCCTGGCCAACATGATCATTGGTAAGTGGTGCTGAGCTTTTGATTCCTTAAAAAACCATCTAGAAATCAGGAAAAGTTTCTCTAGAGTAAAGCCTCCCTCTCAGAGAGTTCAGAGATCCTGCCACAGAAGTGTTTAAAACACATTTTTGAGCAAACAGCACCTCAGGGAAGGAGGCCTCTGAGGTCTGCGACAGGCAAATCAGAACAAAGTGAGCAGAGCAGAGTGGCAGAGCCAGGGCTGAATGCAGCAGCAAGGTTAGACACTGAAGCAGTGCTGTCCTGCCCCAGGTGCCCAGCTGAGCTGCTCCCAGCCTTGATTTACCCTCTGCATTCAAGTCAGCACCGTGTTCCGTGGATGAATTTATCTGGCCTTTGTTCTCACCACTCAGTCTCGCTTGGCCTTTTTCTTTCAGATCAAAAAGCTTTCTGTAGCTGGAAATTCCTTCCTTGCGTGGGTATTGAGGGGCTGAAAGCAACCTCCCCGTGAATTCTTAGCTGAATTGAACAGTTTGCATGTCTCTAGATGAACTTTGGGCTCCTCCCCAAAAATGGGAGGTTTTATGTAAATGGAGTTTTATGTAAATGGGGTTTTATGTAAATGGGGTTTTATATAAATGGGGTTTCACAAGGGTGACCACAGAAATGGGCACAATCCTGCTCTGCACAGAAATTAAACATCCTCCCAGGCTGACTAGGTGCTTCTTCCTGTCAACACTAAAAAATCACATTTTGCTGCGCGAGGCACAGATTTCCACTGCTCCTGACAGCTTCCACCCATGGATCCATAAGGCAGCCAGTTTGCTGTGGGATCCTTTTGAAAAGCAGCATTTTCCTAGCATTATTCCACCAGTCCCTGCAAAAACCTTGGTCCCTTCTGAACCCCCTGTGCTGAAAAATAGCAACCCAACAGCAAATCCTCTGGGCCTTTGCTGTGAGAAGGACTGGCACAGACCAGAGATGGAAAACGAGGTACAGTGATAGGACAAAGGGGGATGGCTTTAGATGGGGTGTTAGGAGGGAATTGTTCCCTGGGACAGTGGGCAGGCCCTGGCACAGGGTGCCCAGAGCAGCTGGGGCTGCCCCTGCATCCCTGGAATGTCCCAGGCCAGGCTGATGGCTTGGAGCAGCCTGGGGTGGTGGAAGGGGGTGGAAGTGGGTGATGCTGAAGGTTCCCTGGTTGCATGCCTGCCTTTCCCAGGTGCTGTGAACATCCCCGGGGCCATGGTCGGCATCGTGGTGGGCGGTGCCATCCTGAAGCGGTTCCAGGTGTCCCTGAGGCAGTGCAGTGCCCTGTGTGTGCTGGGCATGCTGCTCTGCCTGCTCACCGCCTTCCCCCTGCTCTTCCTGGGCTGCCCCACGCAGAAGGTGGCGGGTGTCACCCACTGGGACAGGTACCACGCTCCTGGGCTGGGCACAGGGTGGGCACACCCCAGCCACAGACACGTTCCTGGGCGTGGGAGCCAAGCAGAATCCCCAGAAATGGGTTTATTCCCTCAGGAGGAGCAGCTAGTGGAGGTAAACTAAGAAAATCTGAGTCTGCTGTGACCTCAGGTTTAGGGCAGAAAATGTACAGCTTGCCTTCGTGACTTACCCCACACATGGTGGAGTCATTTCAGCTTTTTCTCCTACGGGTTAAAACCTTTTTAACACGAGATTTTTTAGGAGAAGGGTTGTAAGGGTTCCACCAGTGAGATTTCCTACTGAGGAGCAAGCGTGGAACCCAAAGTAAACACATTTTTGGCACAAACAGCACAACTTTTCATCTTGGGAAGCGTGGTGGATGATGAATTCAGACAGGGGCCAGCCCTGGGATCACACCATCCAAATGTGGGCAGGAGCTCCTCGTGTGCCCTCGAGGCTGGATCAGGTCTCTGAATTCCCTGTTCAGTGTCCTGTGGTCCGGGCCCTCAGGGGGATCCTCCCTCCTCCCACAGCGTGGTGTTGTAAGAACCCCAAAGGAGAGGTTTGGGACCAAGAATGAGGGCAGTGGGTGGCTCTGGTGCCCAGGGCTGTTGGGAAGCTCTGCCAGGCAGGGCAGAGGTTGGGGTGATGGTGGGATTCCCGTGGGGAAGGGCTCCTTGTGCAGTCAGGTGGGTTTTGCTGACCCCAGCACGCACACAGTCAGTTTTCCCTGTGAGCTGCCTGTGGGTGCTGCTCCCTGCCTGCATTAACCCTTTCCTGGGCGCAGCTCTGGCTCTGGCCACCACGCCATGGCGTGCAACGCGCGGTGCCGCTGCCCCGAGAGCGGCTTCAACCCCGTGTGCGGCTCCGACGGCGTGGAGTACACGTCCCCCTGCTCTGCTGGCTGCAGCAGCGTGGCCCTGCGCCCCGACAGCTCCGTCCTGGTGAGTCACAGCTGGCCACAGCTGCTCGCGCCCCGCCGGCCGTCGGGCTGCCCCGAGGAGCGGCTGTGTCACAGGGAATTGAGTGGGGGGTCGCAGTGCAGGGCTTTGCTCCTGCTGTGCCCTGCTGCTCTCGGGCCTGCAGGCAGAGCAGCTGAGCAAGGCTTTGCCTCTCAAACCCGACCTGCGGGGCGTTAGCAGCCGTGCAGGATGAGTGCCTTTGCTGCACTCTGGGCACAGGATGTGATGGCAGCGGGGAGCTGTCTGGGCAGTTTGCAGCAGCGTTTTGTTAATTAGCAGCGCTTCATTTTGATAACAGTTGTGCTTTCTGCCAGAGCTCAGTCCCAAATGTGCTTTCCTGCAGCCCCACGCCTGCCTTGTGTACAGCAGATCCTTTCCAACTGCTTTTTCCCTCCTCGGCCATGCCTCTCTCTTCCAGCCCTTGCTTTCTTGGAAACTTTACACTTTTCTTACCACTTTCAGCAGTACAGAGACCTGTGGCACTCATTGCCTCCTGCCTTCCCTGTCCCAGGGTTTCCAGGAACCCTCCCAGCCAGCAGAAAACCCTGCAATTGTGTGCCCAGCTTTGCTGCAGCCCTTCCAGAGGGCACCATGTAAGCGTGGATGTAGGAACCAGGTTTTGGGAGACCCTGAGCTGCCCCTGCCTCTGGGATCACTCTTCTGCAAACTCCCACCCCGTGACAACCAAAAGATCGTGCTCATTTTATCTCAAGGTCTCTTTAAAACAAAAAAAAACCCCAAACAACCCAGGGGTTTCTTGTTCAAAACTGAAAAAAAGAGAGAATTATGACTAAAAAACAGAGAAATGGAGAAATTCCTCATCCATCACCCCAAGGCATCGTTCCTTTGCTATAAGGCTGTGCTAGATATTCATGAGCCTCTCTCAAAGGTGAGGTTCTACACGTTTGATTTAACACTCCCTGAGCTGTGGCTGCAGCTCTGCCTGGGATGCAGAGGCTCGCAGCAGGACAGCGCCTGGCACAGGTGGCACAGCCACCCTCACAGCCAGGAATTCCCCCCAATATCCCATCCATCCGTGCCCTCTGGCAGTGGAAGCCATTCCCTCATCCCCAGTCTCTCTCCAGCTCTGCTGGAGCCCCGGCCATGGCTCTGAGCTCTCCCCAAAGTACTGAGTGCTAATTCCCGCTAATTATTCCCAGACAAACCCTACCTCCTCTCCTTCGCCCTGGCGGCTGGCAGCGTTCCCTTCCATCTGCCCGTCCCCGGGCCCGTGAGCAGCCTCTGGATGTGCTCTCCTCTTTGCAGAACTACACCGGCTGCAGCTGCCTTGGGGCGCCGGGAGCGGCGCGCGTCGCCAGGCCGGGCACCTGCGGCACCGGCTGCTCTCACCTCTTCGTGCCCTTCGTGGTGCTCTCCTGCCTGGCAGGCATCCTGGCCAGCACCTCCCACACGCCGTCCTTCATGCTCATCCTGAGGTGGGCACACCTGGGCAGCCACAGAGGGCTTCCAGAGGGGATCTGTGGGGCAGGGGGAAGGATTTCTCCAGCCGCCAGACTGGGGGTTAAACCAGCCTTGGATGGGGGTTAAACCAGCCTTGGATGGGGGTTAAACCAGCCCTGGATGGGGGTTAAACCAGCCTTGGATGGGGGTTAAACCAGCCCTGGATGGGGGTTAAACCAGCCCTGCCTGGGGGTGAAACCAGCCCTGCCTGGGGGTGAAACCAGCCCTGCCTGGGGGTGAAACCAGCCCTAGATTGCAGGTGGCAGCAGGATGGAGCCAGCCAAGATGGGAGCCCAGGCTGGTGGGGCTGGTCCCCAGGATGGCTAAAGCTGAGGCAGAGGGGAGAGCCGTGGGGGAATCTCTGTCTTAGTCTGTAAATGATACTTTCAAGCTCTTCCTGGGCCTGGCAGGATTTTCAGGCCAAGAAAAGGCCATGGGCAGCGTTCAGCCCTAATGAATGAACCCTCATCAGCTTTGGTGATGTGACTGGGAACTCCCTGGGATGCTTGGTGGCTGGGCTGAAGGACGAGTGTGTGGGTGAGGTGCTGTGCCAGGGAGGGAAGCATCCATCCTGGAGGGATTGCCAGAGGGCATTTTGTTCCATTTTGTTTTTCAGGAGCATCCAGCCTGAAGACAAATCATTTGCTGTTGGCATACAGTTCATGCTGCTGAGAGTTTTAGGTAAATTGAAGTGTGTTAAAATACCCTCCTGGAAAATGATGGCAGCTCTTGGAGAGGGCTTCCCCAGGGCAAGGAGAGATGCTGCCCTGCAGGGTCTGGGGGCACGTGGCAGGGATGAGACAAGGCAGCTCCAAGGGCTCCATCCCCGGTCCCTGGGGCCGTGGTTTTGGGGTGGCTGTGACACCTGGGGCCTGTTTCGGGGTGCCTGTGCCCTGGGTCCATGGTTTTGGGGTGGCTGTACCCTGGGTCCATGGTTTTGGGGTGTCTGTGCCCTGGATCCATGGTTTCGGGGTATCTGTGCCCTGGGTCCGTGTTTTTGGGACGTCTGTGCCCTGGGTCCGTGGTTTCGGGGTGTCTGTGCCCCGGGTCCATGGTTTCGGGTGGCTGTGCCCAGGTCCATGGTTGCAGGTGGCTGTGCCCTGGGTCCATGGTTTTGGGGTGTCTGTGCCCTGGGTCCGTGGTTTCGGGGTGTCTGTGCCCCGGGTCCATGGTTTCGGGTGGCTGTGCCCAGGTCCATGGTTTCGGGTGGCTGTGCCCAGGTCCATGGTTGCAGGTGGCTGTGCCCTGGGTCCATGGTTTCGGGTGGCTGTGCCCGGGTCCGTGTTTCCGGGGTGGCCGTGCCCTGGGTGCCTTTTTTGGGTGTCTGTGCCTGGCTCCATGGTTTCGGGGTGTCTGTGCCCGGGGGCAATCATTTGCTGTTGGCATACAGTTCATGCTGCTGAGAGTTTTAGGTAAATTGAAGTGTGTTAAAATATCCTCCTGGAAAATGATGGCAGCTCTTGGAGAGGGCTTCCCCAGGGCAAGGAGAGATGCTGCCCTGCAGGGTCTGGGGGCACGTGGCAGGGATGAGACAAGGCAGCTCCAAGGGCTCCATCCCCGGTCCCTGGGGCCGTGGTTTTGGGGTGGCTGTGACACCTGGGGCCTGTTTCGGGGTGCCTGTGCCCTGGGTCCATGGTTTTGGGGTGGCTGTACCCTGGGTCCATGGTTTCGGGTGGCTGTGCCCGGGTCCGTGTTTCCGGGGTGGCCATGCCCTGGGTGCCTTTTTTGGGTGTCTGTGCCTGGCTCCATGGTTTCGGGGTGTCTGTGCCCGGGTCCATGGTTTCGGGTGCCTGTTTCGGGGTGTCTGTGCCCAGGTCCATGGTTTCGGGTGCCTGTTTCGGGGTGTCTGTGCCTGGATCCATGGTTTCGGGTGCCTGTTTCGGGCGGGCCGGGCTGACGCTGTGCCTGTTGCAGCGTGGATGCCGGGCCCGGTGCTGTACGGCAGCGCCATCGACACCAGCTGCGTGCTGTGGGAGAGGAGGTGTGAGCGCAGGGCAGCCTGCAGATACTACGACAATACCCTCTTCAGGCACAGGTAGGGAGGACACCGCGACAATCCCCTGTGCCAAGCACCGGGAACACCCAGGGATGCTCCCTGTCCCTGGGCCGCGCAGCCGGGGGCCACGGAGGGTCACTCCAGGACAGCTCCCTGCTGGGGCAGAGGCTGTGCCTGGAACAGCCTCCCCAGAGTCCCAGGGGTGCTGCTTGGAGCGCTCAGGAGCATCCCTGCTGCCCTGACCTGCTGTGCCTGTGCCCCACAGGTATCTGGGGCTGCAGTTCTTCTTCGAGGTGGGCGCCTTCCTGTGCTTCGGGGCCGTGTATCTGATCCTCAGGAAGCAGGAGAGGGAAGCCAGCCAGGCAGAGGAGACAAAGGCCGAGCCAGAGAAGGAGAAACTGGCAGGAAGGTCCACAAAGAGCCCGGAATCCAAAGTGTGACAGCGAAATGTGGATTGTGATCCGTGCTGGGGAGGTGAATCAGCCCACAGCCGAGCTGGGCAGGGTGGATGCTTGGAGTGATGGACCCGGGGCTGCTTCCTGCTCTCTCGGCTGGGATGGACTCTTCCTGCACTGCATGGATCCATCCACACGTTGTTCTCCTCCTCAGGGCTGCAGCTTGTCCCTCCACATGGATTAGTCCTCACTCTTTAACCCATGGACTCTGCAGCATCCTGGGTTTGTGTCCTGCAAAGCAGTTTTTCCTGCTGACCGTCTCGGGACGCCAGCACTGAACAGTAACCATAAATCTGAAGGGTTCTGTGGAGTGTTTTTTTTTTAAATAAATCATTTTTAAGAAATGGTTTTGTACTGAACCCGCAGATCTCTGTGACTGATGTTTATAATTCTTATTTTCTGTGTTATCAGCACTTACTTTCTGATGGTCAGTGCTTGAAGCACGTGGGAGTTCAGGCGTATTCCTGGTTTGCAGTTCAAGAAGGACAGAACTTTTCCCAGGGTTGCAGGATCAGAGGACGAGGTTGGAGCCCTCTCCAGACTGGGTAGAGCTTGTGGCCAAACCATCTGAGCCCAGCACCAGGCAGCCCTGGGCTCCCTGGAGGGGGTTCTGTCTGTAATTATGGGGTGGAAGTCCAGCCTGGCGCTATTTTGGTTCAGCTGCCTCTATTTCCCACATTCTTCCCATCCTGGGGCTCCTTCCCACCCAGCAGTGAATTGTGTTACCCAGCCACAGCCACTGGGTAACTTTGTCATTTTTGGCTGCAGGATGGAATTTAGTAGAGAAAACAAAACTTGTAAGTTCAAATATGCAGAAAAGAAATACACAGAGGGGAAAATTCATTCCCTCCTCCCACCCTGGCAGATATCCTCTGGGAAGGGCTGGGTGTGCAGAGAAGTAAAAGGGAGAAAGACTGTGGTGAAGTGACTGAATTTAGCAATTTCCCCAAACTGTTTGCCTGGCCATTCTGAGGGACCCAGTTACCTCAGTGCGGACTAGGAGGTGGATTGGAATTTTTTAGGGGTTTGGTTTGGGGTGTTTTTCCTATTTTTGTGCAGTGCCTTGTGTTCACTGAGCTGAGAGTTTACAGCCCTGCTCAGGGTGCCAAGAAGTGATGTCTGGCTTCAGAGAAGGTTCTGGAAGGCAGAGGATGTTGCAGGGGTGTAGGTGCAGCCGTCCAGGGAAGGACGAGTAGCATTTGCTGACCACGACCTTTAGAAAGCCAAAACTCTGAGACTTTTGCTCTATCCTCTTTTCCAAAGCCCTGCCAGGCAGCATCTGTTGCTAGAGCAGCAGGAGAGGGATGGGACGAGGTTCTTTGGGCAGGAGCAGGGAGGAGATGGGTCGTTCCAGCCGCTGGCAGCCCAGGAATCTGTGGCATCCTCGGAGAAGAAGGTTCTTTCCTGGCTGAGCACAAGCCTTGGCTCCCGGGCACTGTCCTGCTGTGCTCAGCTGAGGCCCAAGTACTCCAAGGTACTTTCCACACCACAACAAACAAACAGCAGCACAATTTGCTCCAGTGGCATGGGAAGTGGGGAGCTGCAGTGTGCTTTGCCAGGAATCTGACAGGGATTCCAGTCTTTGCCCGTGGAAGTGTGCAAGCCCAGGCTGGATGGGACTTGGAGCAACCTGGGGTAGTGGGAGGTGCCCTTGCCCATGGCAGCGGGTGGAATGGGATGAGCTTTAAGGCCTTTCCAACCCAAACCATTCCATGGTTCTCTCCCCCATCCCGCTGGAGCCCCTCAGGGCTGTGCAGCCCTTCTAAGAGCCCCTCAAGCCACTGAAAGCAGTGGTTCCATTTACAGAAAGGGGGGGGGAAAGGGGATAACTAAACCCTTTCCCAAAATGAACAGGGAGTTTAGCTGCCTGTGGTGCTGCTGCAGGTGGCAGGCAGGCTGCACATCCCTGTGCTGCCTGGTTGGGATCCTGAGGGATGCACAAGGGGCCTGCAGGATGGCCTGGCCAGCTCACTGCCAGCCCCTGGGCTCAGGGCTGCACGTTCATTCTCCATTGGAAAGCTCCCATCACACCACAGAAAGGTCTGGTTCAGGCAATGCACGGGCTGGCACAGCCCAAATTCTTCCTTCCCTCATTACCCCTCCAGCAAAGGACAGGTCCCTGTGGATAAACATCCAAAGCACCTGCAAGCTGTCTTAGCTCTAGGCTTGTTACTCTGCTTTTGCTCTGGTAATTTCCATCCATTTGGGCTGGAGTTTCTAAAAAGAGAAATAAACCCCATTTCCCCATCCCCTCCCCTGTGCTCTTTAAGAACACGGTTGAAAGGGACTGGCTTGCAAGGGAAGATGAAAGAGAGGCACTTTGGAAAGGCTGCTCCCACAAAGCCCAGGGAATATGAAAGGGCTGGCAGCAGCGAGGGAGCAGCAGGAGCAGTGCTTGATGCGGGGCAAGGGGCAGGCAGGTAGGAGGGCTGCACAGAAAGGGAGCAAAGGAAAGGGCAGCAGCAGCAAAATCCACCCTGCGCCGTTTGCTGGGTTCTCCCCAGAGGAGATCTCCCCTGCAGACAGCCTGGAGCAGAATTTACAGAGCTCTGAAGGTAGAGCTTGGGCACCAGCCAGGAATTGCATTGGGGGGTCACCAGGAGCTAACCCAGCTGGGCCAGAGCTCCGTGGACTTCCTGGAACTGCAGCACTGGATGTTTTCAAGCAGCACTTTGTGGTACCAGGGGTCACAGACCTGGAGGCAGAGCGGTGCCTTTAGGGCTGGTGAGAATTGCACAGGGTCAAGAGAAGGAATTAGAACTGGAGGGAAGGACCCACAGCACTCACAGAGCCAAGAGCTGCTTTAGAGCCGAGCACAGCTCCCGTTCCTCTGGAAAAAGAGCAAAGCTGAACCTTTAAATCACCCTCGGTGTGTCCAGCTCAGCCAGATCTCTCCCTGGAGTGCTCCTGGCCACTGCTGCAGCCAGACCCACAGGGTTTCTCCTGCTTCACTGCTGGTTTTCCAAGGGATAGGGACAGTCCCAAGTGGATTCAGTGGCTGTTTGCAGGGGGCCAGCAAAACACCAATCAAAACCCACTGGATGTTTCTCTTAAAACTCACTGGAGCTGCCTCTGGCAACCTGAAATCTGCTCCCAGGAAATGCTGGCTGAGGAGACACAGTTTGCAGGCACAAGACAAAGAATTGCTGTGGCTGGGACTGAGGCAGAGCTGTGGGTGGGATGCAGCCCCCAGGCTGGGGAAGAGGAAGGCAAACAACTGTAGATGTTACACTGAAGTTCAGGAAAACCTGGGAAGTTCCCAGAGGAACACTGAGAAGACGAGCCAAGGAATCACTGAAATGCTACCACTTAAAACCACAATTCCCAGAAACTGGAGGTTTCCAGGGATCTCAGAAGAGGAAAACAGAGCAATCAGGCAGATCCAGACCCAGCCCAGCGCAGGTCCCTGGAAAGATGCTGAAGAGATGACTCAGTCACTTGGAGGAGGGTGTCATGGATTGTCTCACACAGAGCACAGCAAACGTTTCATTTCTCCTGCAGGCAGGCACCTGTCCCACCTGTGGAAGCTTCCTTCCTGACTGAAGGAAGGATTTTGACCCTGTCCCACCTTGTTCCCATAAACCAATTACCAGCCAGATGGAGTTATGCAGAGAGGAGAAAAAGAGGAGAAAAACAGGCTTAATTGGAAAGCTTCAGCTCCAGGAGCTGCAGGTAGTTTGCTGCCTGCCCAAAAGGATTTATCTACAAGAATCTCACCAGGGTCTGTCCTGTCTCTAGGACTAATCAATATTTTAATTAATTACTTGGACGATGAGAGAAGCAGGAGCTAATAAAATTTCTGCTTACGGTCGTGAGTGCTTTGGACTGGAATCCAAATAATTCAGAGCAGATTGGAGAAATGGTGTGAAATGGATAGTACTGGGATTTACAAGAGCAAAACAGTGGTGCAGGGGAAGGGGGGCTGGGGTGCAAAGCTTGCTCTGTGAGAAAGGGGATGTGGCAGCAGCTCCTAATGGAGCAGAAGAGTTTTGGGCTCATTTTGTCCCTTTAAATTAAATTGGCATTCTCCACAATTCTTTGGCTGTCCTGTGAGGGGGAGAAACGACCCCTTGCACTTGGAGGCACAAAATTATCTCCCCATGCTGCTGAATTGAGTGAGTTTCCCTGCTTGTTGCCAAGTGCATCTCCTCCAGCTGTGCCCTCTCGAAGGTCCAAGCAAACAGAGCAGAGTAAATCAGGAATTATCTCCTCTGCTTAGAGACAGGTTGAGTAATGATTACTCCTGAAATATGGAATTCATCTTTGGGGCTTAATGGACTTGCAGTGGAGCTGCAGGAGCTAGTTGCTGAGGGTTCTGAAGTGCTTGTGGGCAGGGAAGAGCATCCTTTATCCTGCAGAGGGATGAGAGCTGGCGCTGCTCCCCCGCCTCAGCCCAGCCCCGCTGCATCTGGTGCTTCCAGGGTGCTGAAGGACAGAAGTGCTTTCACACAGAGCTGACAGAGGATTCTAATCCCTCTCCCCTCACTTTTCAAGTGAGAATGGCATTTGCTAAAGAGACCAGAACCTGAAGTGGTTCCAAGCTGTGCACACTGGTGCAACTTTCTGAGCAAACTCGGGAAAAATAACTTCCCCTGGGAAAACTTGCTATTGAATTGTTCTTGCTCTCACACCTGCTGTCAGAAAAGGCTTCCCTTTCCACCCTCCCCATCTCCTGTTTGTCCCAGTGCCATGACCTAATCACACACTGGGCACTGAATGTGTCGCAGTTGCACTCACAAAGCTTTGGGTCTCTGTGCTCATCTTTCTTTTCCCCCACAGTTTCTGATTTCTTGGGACTGCAGGAGTGCTCTGGAGCAGGGGCTGGGCACCAGCCATGAGATATCCCAAAACCTCTGGTCTGGGAGATGGGAATTGCCTGTGTGTGAAAGCAGTGCAGGAGCAGTAAATCCAGGAGGATGGAGGCGGCATGCTGAGAAATGGAGACACTGTTGATGGTAACCAAAGTGGGAACACTGGGGAAGCCCAGTTCCCAGCATGCCTGATGGGGTACAGCCCCCACAAACCCAGGACAGGACAGGTCCATGAGGATCAGCCCCAGAGGAAGGAGATGGCAGCAGCTGTGCCTGACTCACAAAAGCCAAAATAAGATTTTAAGGCAAAAGACACCAGCTCCACACCCCTTTCCAAAAGCTATTTGTTATTGCAAACAAAGAGGAATCAAAGGAAGATGGAAAGGCCTGGGTATTTTGGAGGCCTGGCATCATTCCTGGGATGGTCCTGAGCAGACTGAGGCACACAGACCTTGGCACAGACCTGTGGGCAGCAGAGGGGGACTGGGGGAAATCCAGGAGCAAGAGCATGGAATTCAGCTGGACTAAAGGAAGTGTCCCTTTCCTATCCCAAAGGTCTCCCACTGAATCTTGCTGCATTGCTCTCCTACACCTGGAGCAGAAGGGGCACAGCCCACTGTCCCCTCCAGCAGGGAGGTGACACCTCCAGCTGTCCCAGGCCTGAGATGTTCAGGCACACAAGGCTTTCTCTGAGCCCTGCTGGTGTGACAGGCAAGCCCAAAGGAAGTCACTGCTTTCCAGTTTCCAGGAAACTGGGGTGAAAAAAAAGGCTGTGGTTAACAGCTGGAATGTCGATCCCTGAAGTCCCAGCTGCAGAGTTTCCTGCATTTCTCATTCCCCGGGGGAGCCGTTGCAGAAGATGCTGTGGGAACAGAGGAGCACTTGGAGCTCTGGCTGTGCTGCTGATCCCAGCGCGCTCCAGCAGAGGTGGGGACAGCAAGGAGCGCTGCCGGTGGCGTGGCTGTCACAGCCAGGACGGATGGGCGAGCACCACTGATCCCCTGCAGCGTATCAACCAAGCCAAGGAGAAGTGGGAGCCTTCAGGGGGATGCCAGCACATCAGAGGAGGGTGGGAATAGCACCAGTGCCACCGAGGAGCTCAGGGGGCACAGGCTGGCCGGGGGGCCAGAGACCCTCCTCCTCTCCAGAGGCCAGCTCCTGCTCACCAGGAGCACGCCAGCTTTGGGGAAAGCTGCTGCACGAGCCTGAGAAGGACTTTTTGACTGTGCCTCCTCCCTGCTCTTCAGCCAGGCTCCTGGGGGCTTTGTCACACAGCCCTCAGCAAGTGGCCTCTGTGCCCTCACATTCCTCTGGCTGCTGTGGTGTAGTGCAGAGAGAGCTCTGGGGGTTTACTTCTGAGATTAATAAATGATGATTCCACTTCCATGCTTCTCTTCCACAAAGGGAAGAAGCAAGGTGTAGGATTCCTACTTTCTGAGGGTGGGGAAAAATTAAAAAAAAATATATAAAAAAGGAAGAAATGAGATGCTTCTGTTGTGGCTGCTAGTGCTGGCTCCCCTGGGAATCAGCTCCTTCCCAGTCACACAGAAACATCTCAGTAGGGATTTGGGGCTGCTGCTCCTGGGGCAGCTGCTCTCTGCCATCCAGTTCCCTGCACTTGGTTCCCTCAGACTCCTCCAGACACAGCAATAATAAGTGAACTCAAAGTCCCCGAGCCAGGAATAAATCATGACACGGGTGACACTTGTAATTGAGAGTTTCTTAATTGCTGTGTTTGATTAAAGAGAGCTGCCGGCTTTGTGCATAAAAGGCAGAGACTCCAGAAACCCAGGGTAGGAAGAAAAGAGGATAAGAAGATGATGGGAACAGAAAAACGCGAGATCAAGGAGAAGAAAGGCTCAGGAGAAATCTTGTTGGAGTACCAGAGATAAGGGAGACAAAAATAGAACGAGTGGTTTCACTTGTGACTACATCCATGTTTATTTCTGCCCTTTTGGGGCAGAAATACAGGGATTTGTGCTCTCCCGGTGTGAAATGCAGCAGCTATTTAGCACCACAAAGCACCAAAGATAAAGGCAGCATATCAAAAAGAAGTAAAGAAGTAAAACGGCTGGGAAATTGCTTTTTGTTGTTGTTGTTGAAATAAGCCCAGGGAAATAGGAAAACCTTTCATTAGAACTTCGGTGGAGGGCCATGCTCCAAAAAGCTGGGAGCTGCACCCTGAGAGTGCCAGGTGTGGCTCCTGCCTCTGCAGCTCCTCCAAGGTCAGGGAGACATCCCTGTGCCCCTCAGGGCCTGGGGGGGCTCTCCTGCCCCAGCCTGTCCTCCAGGGATATTCCTGACCTCTGCAAGGGGCTCAGGGGGAAATCCAAAATACTGATCGCAGGGAGACAACAAGCACAGAGGAAAGAACAAGAGGAATGGGGAAAGATTCCCTTTTTGGAGGGGAAATTCCTTCCTGTGAGGCTTTTTGCCAGTCCGGGTGGGCAAAGCAGGGGGAGCAGAGAGGGTCCAGCTTTAGGAAGAGCACAGCCAGCCCAGGATATGTGCACTCTTCTCAGCCTTCGCTTTCCTCTGGTCCATCATCTTCCTCATTTCCAAAGGAATTACACAGAGCAGCAGCCTGCCTCTGGCCTGCTTGGATGGGTGTGGATAGGAATGGATGCTTAAAGGCTGCAAGGGTGAGCCTGGCTCAGGAAAATCCTCCATCCTGTACAGGTTTTTTCCAACCCAGATGACTTTTTTGTCTTTGTGTGAACTCCTTAGCACCGACCTCATTGCCCCCAGGTGGAGCTGGAGGTTTGGTGACACTGCAGGAATAAAAATACTCCATTTCCTCCCTCTTCCATTGCTGTCCTGGCTCCAGCCAGCTCTGAGCAGGTCTGCTCTGAATGAAAATAATATCTCTGCTGTGGGTTAGCGGAAAGAGAGGAGAAGGAGAAATCCTGGTGCCTGGGCACTGGGCCACGCTGGGCAGGCCAGCTCTGACACTGGGGATTTCCACAAATAAATGCACAAACAGTTCCAGCTGCAGCCAAAATCTTCAGGAGCCCCCTGGGAGGCTGCCTTGCACTGACTGATGCAGGGGCTTTCTATGGACTCTCAGTGCACTACAAAAGCTTCAAATGGGAGGAAATTTGACCCTAAGAAATCTTTGCCTTGAGCGTGAAGAGTGTAAAATTTGGCATATTCTGTAAATAGCCCCCCCTTTTTTTTTTTTTTTTGTCCCTTTAAAAAATATTCACTCTGGAAATAGCCTCATTTTTTCATCCCTTTAAAAAATATTCAAATACATGATGTGGTTTTAATGAAAAACAGCTCCTCAATTATCTGCAGCACAGGCTCATGAAATTTCCAAACTCATTAATTTAGAGAATCATCACCAAAAAAAACCCTGGGGTCTGGTGATTTCTAGTGATTTCCTTTGTGAGCAGAGAGTCAAACTGAGCTGCTTCCTTCCTACAGCTCCCGATTGCTTCCCACTGATGGATTTTTCCCCGCATCACTTGCGTTTGTCTCTCTTTAAGCTTTGACAAATGTGAGGGCTTCTGGCACAGACAAATGGTGCATCACACCTCTGGAAGGCTGGAGAGCATCTTCATTTTGTTCCTCCTGTCACAGGTCCTCAGCCTCCCTTCCTGTGACAGCAGTGTCCCTGGGAGTTTCAGGGCTGGGTTTGGAGACCCGCTGGTCCATGATCCTCCTGAGAAACAGCACAATGCCCAGAAGCAGCATCCTCCTGGCCTTTCCACACCTCAAGGGGCTTAAGAACGATGGGCACAGACATTTTGGTACATCCTGTAGTGAGAGGGCAAGGGGGGAAGGCTTTAAACTCAAAGAGGGATGATTCAGACCAGATATGAGGATGGAGAGGCACAGGGTGCCCAGAGAGGTGGTGGCAGCCCCAGGATCCCTGGAAACATTCAAGGAGAGGCTGGACAGCCCCTGAACAGCCTGATCCAGGGGAAGGTGTCCCTGTCCTGAGCTTTCCCAGGCCCCAGAGCATGCTGTGGCCCCAGGATTCCTGCAAGCTGCAGTGCAGCAGCTGTGCCATCCACCCGGCTCTATTGCCCTCTCCAGACTTCTGGGTGATCTCTGCAGGGCTGGCAGCGAGAGCAGGGGACAGAACAGTGGCACCTCTCCCCTTACAGCCAGGGCTGCACTGCTGGGTCCCGTTTCAGCATCTGGCCCCAAGGACAGCCCAGAGGGAGTTCAGGTGACAGCAGTGAGAGTAATCAGGGGCCAGGAACACAGGAGCTACTGGGAGGCAATCGGTGTCATTGGAGAGGAGACAATGGCAGTGTTCAATTATGCAAAAGGTCATTGCCAAGGGGGAGCACGGAGCTCCCAGGCACGGCAGCAGAAGGCATGGCCTGAAATTACAGCAAGGAGAGCCAGGCTGGGATGGCTCCAGCTCCCAGCACACAGCCCGGGGCTGAGCAGGGAGGGAGAGAGGCAGGGCTCAGTCACCGTCAGCCAGGAGGGGTTTCATGGCACTGACCCTTTCTGGGATGCTCTGCTGTGAATGAGCAGCTCAGGAGCCCTGAAGGATCCCCATCAAAGGTATTGGCAAAAGTGGGTTAAACATAAACCTAGACAAACACAGCTGAACAAAGCTCAGTGGCAAGGGTCACTGCCACTGCCCACAGGGGGGACACACAGAGGGAAATCAAGGTGGGATTGGTTTACAGGGATTTGCACAGAGGCTGAAGGCACAGAAGGGTAAGGAAGGCTCCCCTGCTGAGTGGAGCCCCTCACTGCCTGATATCCTGATGGAGCTGAGCTGGGGCCAGCTCCAGTCTTGGTCTCAGACTTGGACAGGGATTTCTGCCTAAATTAATTAACTACAGGGATTAATTAGTGCTAATTCAGAGCCTCAGCAAGGATCTGTTGGGCACAGAGGGTCTCTCTGGGCAAGGAAGGATCTCCTAGTCCTGGGTGAGGAATCTCAAGCCCTGGGAGATGTCCCTACTCCAGAGGAGATCCCACTGCTGAGCAGGGAGAGCTCCAGGAAGGCTCCCCAGGCCCTGACATCTGTGGGATGAAGCAGCTGGACTGTGGACAAATTGCATCCCATGGGAAAAGCCAGCACGAGTCTCCTGGTACCCACAGCTCTTTATTCCTTGCTGAAGGAGTCCTGGAAAAGCCCTGGCATTCGTGTGCTATTCCCATGATCCGTGTCCCAGGCTCCCACACCCCCTTTCTCCTGCTTTGGGGGATTCCTGGAGGAATTCTTGGCTCGGACCCAGCTGAAGCCTCCACGTCCTTTAGAGCCAAGCTGCTCTGGTTTGAGGGGCGCAGTGCAGAGCCCAGACACCGAGCTCTCTGGCGCTGCCCAGCCTTGCTTTTGGCTGCCCCAGACCCCCAGGGTGGGCTGTGAGCAGCCAGGAGCTGCACACCCACCCCTCGGGGGGACCTGAGGGGAAACAGCTGCCCGGGAGCAGGGAGGCTCTGTCAGCTGGAGCTGCACTCCTTGGAGAGTAATTCTGCACTGATGGATCTGCTGCTCGCCCAGGCTCTGAAAGAGCAGGGAGATAAATGGGAGAGGCTGCGGGGAAGAGTAATGGGAATGATCCAGGAGCTGGAAAAGCTGGAAAGCGTGAGAGATGGAGGCAGCCCTGCCGTGGAGATTATGGCAGCAAAGGTTAAGAGGCTGCTGAGCTGCTCCCCGTGCTTCCAGTGAGAGCAGAGAATTCCTGAGGGGAAGGGAACTCCAATGCTCCTTGAGCTGGAGCTCAGGGGCTCACAAAGCCTTTGGACAGCGCTCCCAGGCCCAGGCTGGGACTGTTGGGGTGTCCTGTGCAGAGCCACAACATTCCATGGTTATTTGGAGAGGACCTGGCTGGCACAGGCTGAGGAGAGCCAGCAATTAAGCAGCGTGGCTAATTGCAAGCTGCACTCCTGAGAAGCGTGTGAGCGCTCAGAAATCCCAAAGGAATTCCAGCCCTGAGACCTCCCCGTGTCCCTCCTGCTGCTCCAGGGACCCCTCTCGGGGCACTTTGGGCCAGCACCAAAGCTGGAAGCTACAAACAACAGAAATGCTCCCTGGAGGAGGGATTTCCATGAGGGAATCCAGGGGGATGGCACAGACAGCAGCATGATGTGGGACAGGACCTCACGCCTGCTTCAGGAGCTGGGGGCCCTGGCGTGGGGCAGGAGCCTGGGCAGAGCTGGGGAAATTCCCTAACCAGCTTCTGACTGTGCCCATCGTCCATTAAAATGGAGATAAAAACAAAAACAAAAAAATGGAGATAAAAAAAAAAAAAAAAAAAAGTCATTAGCAGTTTAGCAGAGGGTCAGAAAGCAGGTTATTGACTTGCTTTATCACAGCTCCAAAATCCTCCTAAGAATAGAGCACTTTAGATTAATTGGGGGGAAAATGGATTGGAAAGTTGCAATTAAGTTGATGTCATAATTTTTGGGGGAAAAAAACAGGTGTTTTGCTACAGCTGTAGTTCTCTCCCTGGCTTTAATTGGCATCCCAGTCCCAGCTGTCTGTATTGATAAAATACTGTCCATTAAAAAAAAATGTATCATTAGCATTGCTTTAAAAGGTACAAACATTTTGAAGGAAAAAAAAATACTAAAAACCAGAAAAACTTCGACTTTTTTCTTTAACCTTTCAGAAGTTTGGGGTAATTGTCTCAGCTCCATGCAGGAGTGAGGGAGACAAGCAGGATGCTTAATTGCACAGCCCCTGGAAGAGCTGGCAGGGCACCTCAGCCACACCCAGTGACACAGAGAATGTCATTAGCAGGGTTTTAATTGGGTGTTCCATGGCAGCTCCAAGCCCCAGAGTCCTGCCTGGCATTGGGCACTGCCAAGGATCCAGGAGCAGCCACCAGCACCCCGAGAAACCCATGTCAGTGCCTCAGCACCCTCACAGGGAGGGGTTTTTCCAGCCTGGATAACTCTGCGGAGGCAGCGCCTGGCCAGCACAAACAAATTGAAGTTTCTGACCAAGCAAGTTTCTGACAGCACCAGAGTGCTCCAGAGGAAAGCAGGCTTTGCTCTCTGTGCCTCTGCCTGGCATTTGCCACCTGTGCTGGCACCAGGACGAGTCTCTGAGGTCCTGAGGGGTCGCTGGGGCTCAGGGGGTGCCATGGTGCTGAGCACAGAGGAGCTCGGGGCACTGGGGGGAAAGGAAGGAAGGAGAAACTGAGTGCCTGCCCTCCTGATAATGTCTCTGCTCGATTACAGACAAAAATCCTTCACTGCATTTAGATTAGAGGGGTGAATTTGGAAGTGTGGACCCTGATAACTTCAGACTGGCAAAGGGCAATTCCCTTTGCTTGCCCTGAGCTTTCCCAAGGGCTTTTGCTGAAATTCCCCACCTCAGTAATGCCACCACTTCTTTTTGGGTGTTTGTACCCTTCAAACCACTCTGCACAGGCTTCAGATTCTCCTTTGCCATCATTCACTTGAGCTTTTCATATTTAACTCCTTTAATCTTCCACCAATAAATCACTGCCTCCCAGCCCTTCATCATTCTCGGTGCTGTTCCCGAATCCCTTCGGGATGCTGACAGCCGTCAGGCACTGAGGTAATTAATAGATGGCAGATCCCTGCCAGGGCCGAGCTGCGCTCCTGGGGAACAGCCTGGGAAGTGCGAAGGAAAGGGAAGGTCAGGTCTGGGTGCTGGATGGGGCAGCCAGGGCTGCCTGCAGAGCAGAAGCTCAGCAGCGAGAGAAGAGAAGGAAGGGCACGGTCCCAGAGGGTGCAGATGTGGATATGGGCTCTCTGGGCCCATAAATCACACTCAGACCTGCCAGGCTGAGGGAGCACAGAGATCTTTTGGGGGCAGCAGCTCTAACACCACTCAGACTGGACGCCTGACCAGACTTTCCCTTCCATAAGCCATCCGTGCAGTGATTCCCCTTCTCCAAGGCACACCCAGAAAGAGAGGAGGGAGCTCAAAGCAGGGCTGAGGAATGAGTGGGTGTCACCTCTCTCTGCAGGGTCAGGAGAGGGGTGAGGACACTGGAATGGGCACTGCTGAGAGGAAGATTTGTTAACCGCTTGTTCCCTTTTTTTTTAGCACTCTCAAAGTCACCAACGTGCTTCTGCACCGCTTCCAAAAGAAAAGTGTTGCAGGTGCTGATAGCATCTGACTTCTCTGATTTGCTGAAAGCTGCTGGGGAAAGGAAGCAGAGATAAAGGGAGCAGATTCATGCTGCTGTCCCACGGGGATGGGTCCTCTGGGGACACCACCAGACACAGAGCATTCCCACAGAATGTTTCCCAGAGAATGTGAGGCTGCCCCACCCCTGGCAGTGTTCCAGGACAGGCTGGCTGTGGCTTGGAGCAGCCTGGGACAGCAGAGGTGTCCCTGTCCATGGCAGGAGTGGCACTGGATGGGCTTTAACCTCCAACCCACACCTTTCTAGAGGGCTCATTAGGGAGAATTTCCTGTACTTTGGGGAGAGCAGCAGGCTCTTTCATGACTAAGAAAATCACACGTGGTTGTGCAAACCTGCCAGTGTCTCCACATATCCCTGTGAGATTCCCACTGCCATCCCTAGCTGTGTGTCCTCTGTGGGAGGAGGAAAGTGTCCATGTGGATGTTGTCTGTGTGGATAAGGCTGGGGAGCTTGCACGTGACAGCTCTGCAGGCATGGAGCCCATTGCTCTGTGGGGTCAGACTAGCACAGACAATAAACTTGAGAGACACTGTATGGAGCAGTTACGCTGCTTTCTGGTAAAAGGGAGGGGGAAAATGTTCTCAGATAGCAGCAGCCCAGAGAAAACTCCATGGAGAGGTCAAGGACGGGGGTTTGTGGAAAGTGAAGGTATCCACAGAGGCTGAGGAGGTGTGAGCAAGGACACAAGGCCAAGAACAGCCAGAAAACCACTCACAGCACACTGGAGAGGGCTGTGGCAGAGCTTTGGGGACTTTTGTTACTTCTGAACACGGTGCAAGGACTTTGCCTGCAATATTTAAGCAGAAAGCCAAGGATGTTTAGGAGCACCTCTTGTGCTTGGCTCTGCTTGCTACCCCCTTTCTGCAGCTCACTCTCAGGGCACCAAGTCCAGCGAAAAAAAAGGATCCTGGCTAAGGGAAATCCAGCCTCAGCAACCTCAGAGGGGGTCTGACAGCCTCAGGTGTTCTCGGGTCAGCAGTGGTGGGGTCAGGGCCAGGAGGGCTCTGCTGTAACCACCCTTGGACAAACCCTGTGTCCTCACCCCCGCGCCGAGCAAAGACAGGGGCTTGGCAAGGCAAGGGCGGCACGTCAGCAGCACGCCTGCCCTGCCATCCATCTTCCCTGGCCTCAGGAAATAAACAGCAGAGCAAATATTGCCTCCCTGTCAGACCTGGCCGGGGCTGTGCTCCTGTTTGCCTTGTGCTTTTCCAGGAGCGATGTCCCGTGACATCAGGGACAGTGACACAGAACAGGACAGGCCTGGGGCAGCGGGAGGGGGTCCTGGCAGGGGATAAACAGGGCACCTCAGCAGGAGGGAGGCAAGGGAGGAATAATTATCCATCCTGCAGAGGGCAGGCGCTGTGGTGTGGACATGGCTCGAGGCAGCCATTCCCAGAGATTCCCACCTCCAGATTTATGGGCCTGTTCTGTCTGCCCATTGGGAACAGCTGCTCTGAGGGGAGTAAGGAGGCAGGAGATGTGGCCTCACCTCCTGGGCCTGTGAGGTGAAGCCCCAGGAGATCTCCTTTAGCTGTTTCTTCTCCCCTCATTCCCTCGGTTTCTCTGTGCTGTAAGAGCCTCACGGCAGCTGGAGCCTTTTCCCTTTACTCCAGACTGAACACCGTGGAAAAATCCAAAGTAAAACCTGTTCACAGCTTTGGGGAGGGAAGCTGCCAGCGTGGAGGAGGAGGCTGCGTGAGTCCTTGCAGGGGTGGGTGGGCAGCCAGCCCTGCCAGTGCGTGCTGCTCCGGGATGCAGGGCACCTCCATCCCACGTGGGACGTGCACTTGCATCTCAACACCACAGCCTCAACACTTGGTTCCCAAGACCCCTTCCAATCTCCTGATTTCACAAAGGAGCACCATTTTCCTCAAAAAGTGCTTTCTTTTGCTGGTGTTTCCCAACCCTGAGCCAAATTTCTCCTTTCTCTGTGTGGAGAGCTCTCTGGGCAGCAGGATCTGCTATGGAAACACTCCTGTCCTGGCAGGATCTGAGCGTCCAGGGGGAACTGGTGAGACAGAGCCGTGCTGTCCTCGGGCCCACTTTTGGTCACCACACACCACAGAAATGTGTCCAGGGCAGACACACACAGCCCTCCCTGCCGTCCCCACAGTGTTTGGCCAGGACAAACCTCCCTGCTCCTGTCACCGAGGAGCAGCAGCTCTGCTGTTTGTGTTTGACCAACACTTGCAAGGGGCTGTGTGACATCCCAGCTCCTTAACCCCCGAGCTGCTGCAGCCAGAGCTGTGTCTTCGCTGCTTCGGGGGCACGCTTGGCTCCTGCCTGAAGCAGAGCCGTGGGTTTGAGGGGATGCCTGTTCTCCCCAGGGAAAAGACAAAAGGAAGGATGAAGAGAGAGACGGGGTTGTGATATCTGAGCAAATCTCTTCCCTCCAGCTGAACACCCTCTGTGCTCCCCACGTCCTGGGGAAGCCCCTCTGCTCCTGGAGCGTCTGCTGGGCGGGAGGCTGGATTCTCCAGAGGTGCTGCTGTTCAGAGGAGGAGCTGGCAGGGTGAGGTGTGCCAGCCCTCAGCCCACCCTCACTTTGTGCAAAATAACCCCCTGACCTCTGCCAAGCCTTGCCCAGCCCAGCCTTGGCCTGCATTTCCTCCCCAAGGGACTGTGCTGCACCTCGGAGAAGGAAAAGCATCCTCATCCCCGGCAGATGAAGCACAGTGCTGTGCCTTGG
Source organism: Pyrgilauda ruficollis (assembly GCF_017590135.1). Taxonomy (NCBI): domain Eukaryota; kingdom Metazoa; phylum Chordata; class Aves; order Passeriformes; family Passeridae; genus Pyrgilauda; species Pyrgilauda ruficollis. The sequence goes on along the minus strand of NW_024512877.1, from coordinate 238,524 downwards.
AGAAGGTGGCTTAATCCTTATCAGCCGAGGAGAATTCCATCAAACCAGCGGCAGTGGGGAAATGGAAATGCGGAGATATGCATAATTCATGGCAGAGAGGACACATTTAATAGGTGTGCTCAGCGGCAGCCCGGCTCAACACCTTGCTCTCCGTGCCGGGGATGATGTCAGGTCACTCGGGATTAGCTCTTTGTTCTCCAGGGCTGGTGCAGGACCAGCTCTGTGCCCACAGCCACTTGCAGCCCTGCTCGGTGTCAGACAGAAAAGGGCTTATTTACACATAAATGAGGAAGGGAATATCCACAACGGATCCCAGGGTGCCAGGTCTTACTGGCAATTTCCTTCCTTACTTTGCAAAGGCCGAGATAACCTTGGCCAGGGCAGGAACCTGAACCTGCCTGATCCCACCACAGCTTTATTATAAATTAACAGCTTTATTATAAAACAGCTTTGTTCTAAACAGCTTTATTCAGGGTCTGGGATGTGCAGGGGATGTGAATGTGAGCCTACCTGCTCCCATCACAGGAACAGCTTTATTTTGGGTCTGGGATGTGCACAGGATGAGAATTTGAGCCTACCTGCTCCCATCACAGGAACAGCTTTATTCAGGGTCTGGGATGTGCACAGAGGTCACGGCGCTGCCCTTGCCCTGGGTTGAAGGGCCAGAGAAGATTTCCTGGGCACTGCACAGGGCAAAGCCTGCACAGGAAAGTTCTAGTTCCCACCTGGGCTTCCCAGTCCCCTCTCTGGGGCTCCTAAACAGCTTCTGCCATTCCAGAAATGCAGAGGGCTCCTTGTGCTCAGTCTGGAGACAGGACACAAAGGTGGGATCAGGAGGTGGGACCTGGGCAGGGTGAGGATCCCTGGGAAGTGGGTGTCCCCGGGGAAATGCAGCTCCAGGGCAGTGATCCCTCCCAGTCCCACACAGAGACCCAGCGCTGCTCCTCTGGGGCATTGTCCTGCATTAGGGAAAGCACACACTCCCTGTTTGGCAATGGGGAATATGGGAAGGATGAAAAGCCCAGTCTGGCATCCTCCTTCAACTCCCACTGGAAATTCCAAAATAACCTTCCAGGTTCTTCCCAAGCTGTCCGATGGAGGGGGTTTTCTCCTTCCCCTGCTCAGACTGGAGCCAAAGGCAGACTGATGACAAATCCCTGGGGTGCGAAGGGGAGGACCCAGCACTGCATCATCGCAGCACTGCTCCCTGCAGACACATTCTCTGCGTGGGAAAACAGAACTTTTAATTTCTACTTCTATTTCTATTATTTTTATTCTTTTATTATCTTTTTTCCTATTTCTATTTTTCTTTTTTTCTTTATACTTTTCTTTTTCTTAATATTTTTTCTTTCTTCCTTTTCCTTTTTCTTTATCCTTGTCCTTTTTTTTCTCTTTCTTTATCCTTTCCTCTTTCCATTTTTTTCCCTTTTTCCCTTATTTTGCCATTTCTATTTTTCAACTTTCTTTTTCTCTTTCTCGCCCTCTTTGTGTCCGAACGATGTTGAATTCCTCGGGCCGGGCTCCGAGCATCCCCCGGGCGGGCCCTGCTCTTGCCGAGGGCTCCAGAGCCCTCTGCTGTCCATCCAGCCCTGCCCACTCTGTCCCTGCCCGAGTCACCCTCAGCCTCTCTGGGCCCTCAGAGCCATCCTGGGCTTGGCAGCCGCTCCCCTTGGGAGGGCAGGAATGCTTCTCTATCCTCACCTTGCTCCATCCCCCAGCTCTCCCGTGGCTCACATTCCGCCTCCAATGTCAACACCCAGCTCAGGACTCTCCATTTTTCCCGGGGAGAGACAACCTTAGAAATTATAAATGAATAATTAACGCAGTGTTTATCTACAGCATAATAGATGTGTAAAAAATGCTCCTGTCACGTGGAGAGGTGCTAAATTGGATCATCATCCAGACAATTCCCAGCACAAAGGTGGCAATGTCCTTCCAGTTACCATATGGATCACTTCAGCTGGGTTATGCACGCACAGAAAGCCCCACAAGAACCTTCCTGCTGGGGCCCTACCAGTGCTGCCACAATTCCTCAGCAGCAGAGGCCATGGCTAGCTGGAATGCAGGGAAAATTTGGCTGGGTCCAATAATTCATATCCATATAAAACAGGCCTGAGTGGGGAAAGGGAGGATTAAACACAGAGCGGTCCCCAGAGCCAAGATTACCCACTGGTGCTGGCGGCGGTACCTCAGCCAGGAGGAGACTTTTCCTGTTTGCTTTATTAGTTGTGCATCAAAGCCTCGTTAGCCCATTCTGCTGGCCATCCATTATTTATGTGTGACATCTCCTCTGGAGTGATTGTGGCTCCTTTCTCCGGCCTCCTTTGGGTGTGGGCGTTTTGTCCCTCCTCGGGCTCAGGGTGTGTCCTGAGAGACACGGGACAGGACAGAAACCCTCCAGCCCCACAGCCAGGGTTCTTCCAGACCCCCATGCCCCCAGCACCAGCAGAAGGGTGGCAGGAATGATGCTGGGACAACTCCACGGGATTCCCTGACACCTCCATTCCCCCATGCCAGCTCCAGGCAGGCTGCAGCACGTGGGTTCCTACAGAGACACTCTCAGAAAAAGAAATATTCACTTTCTGGGGTGAATAGCGGGGCTTCCTGTTCTTTCCAACCAGCCATGAAGTAATCCTTCATTTTTATTTGTTGAAGTGGGAACAAGCAGACCCCCTGGCTGGGGGCACTCACCCAGACAAACGGCCAGCCTGGAACAGGGTGTTGTTCCCAAGGCAAAATCCTCCCTGGCTCATCCCTTGATAGACAAACAGCCAGCCTGGAGCAGGGTGTTCCCAAGGCAAAATCCTCCCTGGCTCATCCCTCGAGCCCAGGTGTCTCCATGTCAGCCTCACTGACTGCTGGGGACAGTGATGGGGGCAGGAATGGGATCCCCCACGGCAGCAGGGACAGCTCTGATCCCTGGGGATCCACCTGCACCACACCTGTGGCTGGAAGGCCCCTCCCTGTGCTGGGCCACCATTTCCGAGCCTCCAGAGCCAGCCAAGCTGGGCTGAATGGGGGGAATTCCATCCCTCCTGCCTCTTACCCGGCCTGGATCACACCCTGAGTGTCAGCCAGGAACATCCCACTGCTCCCAGTCACAGACAGCCCCTTCTTCAGCCTCACACCACATCCAGGCTCTTGCAGGCGCTGCCTGGGGCACGACACCTGGATGCTGCAGGAGGCCAGCTCCCACCTTCCTCCACCTCCTCCTCCTCCTCGCCCTGCCCCTGCTTTCCATCAGCCAGCCTCTGCCCACCCCAAGGTGCATTCCATGTTGGTGATAGCTCTTGGATCTGGAGTGGTGAGGGATACTCCTCCTCCCCTGGGCGGTCCTGAGTACTTTTCCTCAAGGAAAAATGAAGCATTTTGAGATATTTGGGGTTCTGCCCTGGTTCAGATGCCCCCAGGCCAGAAGCAGGTACCCAGGAGCCAGGCTGTGGACAGCAGAGGAGGCAAAGGGGCGAGCCCCGTGTTTTGTCTCCTCTGAGCCTTGCTGATGAGCATTCCAAATCCAAGGGAGCTGGAGCGAGGATGCTCTTGTTTGCTGCCATGGATCACCATGCCGAGGTGGCTGGACGCTGGATGTGGAAATGGAGGGCCCTGGTAATGTGACAAGAATTAATGAAACATAACCAGACTTTCATATAATTAAAACCAGTAATTGCTGGGAAGATGGCTCATGCAAAGCGACGGGCTGGGGGTGGGCAGGGTTGATTAAAACTGGTGACTGGCTACAAATGATTAGATTAAAATCAATTAACTGTAGAATTGCTGTCTGGCATATGGAAGGATAATTCAGTTACGTAACCGGCAGCGGGATTTGCACTTTGCAAATGTTGTTTCAGTACATCAGACCAAGCTCAGGCAACCTGGTTATTTAACAGGACACACTTGTGATCCCTGGTTCCGAGGGTGGGATTTGGTAACGGGATGCAAGGCAGAGCCCGCAGCCCGGGGCTGCTCTCTCCCTGGGTATAGAGCAAGAGACGGCTGCCATCCCCTGCTCTGCGCTGGTTATTTGTAAACAGGAGCTCTTTTCATTACTCTTTTAAAGACTGGCTGGATTAAGGAAGCATTAGTGGAATTCAGCGCTCGGCATCCTCCCGAGAGCCCGCTGGTGGCGGTGCCCATTAGCGCTAATGCAGCCGCATTAGCACATGGAAAGGATTCCTGTGTTACAGCATCCCTGACGGCTCCAGCTCCTCTCCCTTCCCTAAGCCTCGGGAAAAGCTGCGCTGAAACCCTGCCGAGGGACAGCAAGGAGCTGCAACCCTCCTGCTCTGGGCTCTGGGGTCAAATAAACCTGCAGCCTCTGTGCCTCTCATCCTGCCCCGCCTCTGAGGCTCCTCCTGGCGCTGTGCATGAGCAGCCAGCTCTGGGAAAAAGCCTGGAGGTAGCAGGGCAGGGCTGGCAGGCCAGAGGCATTACACTTTAATAGGCTTGAGGTCCTGCTGGGATCCTGGGCTGGCTCATCTCGGACATAGCTGCACTGAAGATTCACCCTCTCCTTACACAGCTTGGTTTTCAGCAGACGTTTTGTCAGTTCCCAGCTCCTCTGTGGCCAGGGAAAAAGCAAAAAGCACTCTCCCATCGTGACAACCCTGAACCAACATCTGGGGCAAAGCAGCTTCCCTTCAGGAATTGTTCCAGGCCAGGCTGGACACTGGGGCTTGGAGCACCCTGGGATAGTGGAGGTGTCCCTGCCCATGGCAGGGGTGGCACTGGATGGCTTTAAGGTCCCTTCTACCCCAAACCATTCCGTGATTCTCCTTCTGGTGAGCTACGCTCCCTGCTGCTCCCAAGGCCTGCAGCTGCACCCCAGGAATGGCTCCCAAAACTTTGGCGTGGTGCAGAAACTTTTCCAGTGGTGCAGTGAATTTGGCCCAGCTGCACTTGTGTCCTCAGGAGGGGAGAGCTCTTGGTTCTACTGACTGCAGAGAACCTGGCATGGTCTCTGGGATGGGTCATTGTCCTGGGCATGGCAGTGGGCTTTCCCCACTCCTTCCTCAGAAAACCTGTCCTGGAATTGCTCTGGAAATCTCCCACACCAGCCAAAATACGTGTGCTTTCTCTGGAAGAGGAAAAAGTAGATTTAGGTCAAAAATTACTATGTATAGAGCAGAGAAACATCTCCTGAGCCATCTGCCATGCACCAAAGCCAAACTCCACTTAGAGCCTGATGAGGCTTTAAAAAATATATAAAAACCTGTCTGGCTTCCATTCAGGGCTTTCAAACCACTTCTGTTCTTTATAGGGTTGTTCAGACATGGCTCCACTAAGCTGCTGTCCATCATAAATAAGCTCTTGGTTCTTGCTGTCAAGGAGAACATTAACCCCACTTCTGCCTCTGCTCCAGGAAAGAGCTCCTTGGAAGAGCCCTCATGTCCAGCCCCAGCTCTGCAGGCTGATGGAGCACATCTTCCATTTTCTGCTGCTTCCAGTGGTCCTGGGAGGAACCTTTGCACACAGTGAGAAAATATTTTATTCAATTAACCTGCCTTGGTAATCTCCATGGAGATCCTGCTTCTCTTCCCCTTCTCTGCTCCTGTGCTTGTTTATTCTGGATTGATGCAAAATCTCTCTTTTCCTTGCTCTCCACTTTCCGTGCTTCACCCACAGCCCATCTATGATTCCAGATCCTAGCCAGGATCTTTTTTCCTGCTTCTGTCTCTCCCCTCCATGGCCAGCAATAATGCAGAGGCCTCTGGATGCCTTTCTGCAGACATGGCACAGGGGCGTCCCCATGCACGGCTGTGTTACTGCTGCATAAATCCCTTCCCCTTGCATGGCAGGGCTGCAAATGACCAACAAGCCAGGCTTCAGGATGAGGTCACTTTCATCATGGAGAGATGAGGAATCATTTCCTTTCCTGAATGAGATGCAGCAGATTTATTGTCCTGACTCAGCCCCCAGGTTTGTGTGAAGGAGAAAGGTCAGGACAGAGTTTACAAACCCCGTCAATATTCCTGCCCTAGGAGGTTTTCTTCTCCCTGACAAAGTAGTTCAGCAATGCTGGTTGCTTGTTTGATGCCTTTAATAAGGGCAGAAGGACACAGATATTTTGCTGATATTTCACTCATCTGCAGTGAATCAAGCAGCAATCCACACCACAGAAATCATGGCTGATGCTGGAAAATCACTCCATTCTCTCTATCCCTTGGGTCACCCAACCCCAGATGAGGACAAAAACTTCTTTGAATTCCTATTTCAAAAGAATCTCAAAAAAAATCTGTCCAGAAGCCAAATAATCTTGTTCTGGTTGTGATTTAAAGAGGGCTGGTCTGCTTTGGGACTTTTTAAGCTATTATCACATGCTTAAATTAAAACTCCAAGCAGAAGTCCCAAAAGGGGAAATGAACCTGCTCCATTTCAACTTTACAAGAACATTTTGCTCTGGGGATTTTTCATTGAGTTTTCAAAATTAAACATATCTGTGAAATGCCACTTGTTGAGTGAGCCCATGGCCCATTCCATGTCAACATCACAAGTGGAACGAGCGCTGATATCCAGGCTATTCCCCGTGTCCTGTCCCTCCATGCCCTGTCCCCAGTCCCTCCCCAGCTCTCCTGGAGCCCCTTCAGGCCCTGCAAGGGCTCTGAGCTCTCCCTGGAGCCTTCTCCTCTCCAGGTGAGCACCCCCAGCTCTCCCAGCCTGGCTCCAGCCCTGCAGCAGCTCCGGGGCCTCTTCTGGGCTCTCTCCAGCAGCTCCAGGTGCTGCTGCTGTGTCCCCAGGGCTGGGGCAGCTCTGCACGTGGGGTCTCACCTGGGCTCAGGGGCACAATCCCCTCTCCTGCTGCCCAGACTGTGGGATCAGCCCAGGGCACAGGGCATGTCAAGTCTCTCACCCACCAACACCCCCAAATCCTTCTTGGCAGGGCTGGTGTCAATCTGCTCATCCCCCAGCCTGGGTTGATCCCAATATTTAGCATCCCTCTGCTCTCAGGTCACTTTGGAGCACACTGTTTATTTATAGGCATGCCAGAGCAGCCTGTGGAAAAACAAGCACCTGACCCTTCCCGGTGTGTGACGTTTCCTCCTCCGGCAGCTCCACCTGGAAGGCTCAGCCCAGGAGAAGCACACCTCTGTCCAGATGGTGAGAGCTGCTGTCAGCCCAAGAGGGGAATCACAGCTGAGATGAAGACTCAGACTGGCATGTGGGAAGGCAGACAGCTGAAATCTTTGTGATGGCTGAGCTCTGTCACTCCCCGTGGGCAACAGCCCAGTGATTTCTGTCAGAAACCAGCCCCTGCTGAACTGAACTGCACACCTGATCTCACTCGTTCTGAACAGGGATGCTGTGCTCAGCTCTGGCTCCTAGCACAGCAGGGACAGGATCTCCTGGAGCTCAGCAAGGGCCTGGAGCACCCCTGTGCCCAGGACAGGCTGAGGGAGCTGGGGCTGCTCAGCCTGGAGAGGAGCCCCAGTGAGAGGGGCCTCAGCCCTGGCTGTCCCTGTGTGTCCCTGGGTGTCCTGGGGTGTCCCTGTCTGTCCCTGCACTCTGGGATGGCCCTGCTGGAGCAGGGAGGTGGCACCAGTGACCCACTGTGATTCCTTCCAGCCTGACCTATCCAGGAATTCTGTAATTCTGTGATTCCGTGATTCCATGAAATGTAAGAGCCCCTCATCCCAGCTGTCTGGGAGCTTGCAGGATCTGAGGCACTGGTCTGAGAGGGGTCACAGTTCAGTGCCATCCAACCCCAGGTCTCCTCTCGCAGGAGGGGACAGGTGTTTTTTTGGAGTGGAGAACAACTCCTTGCCATGGTGACTCAGCCACCCTTATGTTCCACTTCTTATTTACACTCCCCAGTGGTAATGTTATGGTACTTAATGGCTCACAAGGCCCTATTTCATCTTCTAAATATACATCCCCATTGTGCTGCCTGAACTCCCTTCATTATATCACGAGCTGACTGCAGGCATCAGTCATGGCTGTGATAAACACAAACGGCCCTAATATCATTTCCAGGCTGTGAAGAGCCTGATCTCAGCTGTGCTGGAGCCAGATGGAAGAGGGAGTTTGGAATAGAGACTTACACTCTGTTAAATGTATGTGACATTTAATTATGACTGCAAGAGCTTCTCTCTCATCCAGGGTAACATGAGGCTGAATTCTGCAAATAACAGGAAAAACCCAGATAATTCCAGCTCTGCTGTTCCAGCCCCAGCCTGGGCACTCACTGGTGCATTCTGCAGCACGGCCCTGTTCCCGGAGGATTTATTATCTCAAATGCTGCATCACACAAACACAAGGAGCTGCTCAGGTTATTCGGAAATAACCTGCCTGAATCCCTAATGAGTGCACTGAGTTTTGCAGCCCTGGCAGGAGCTGGTGCACAGGTGTCCAGTGGGTCTCTGGTTATTTCTGCTGTGTCAGTGCTGAGGAGCAGCCCAGGGGACCTGACCCTGCCCCGTGTAAATGCTGCAGGGACAATCAGGGAGGTCAGGGAGGTCCCAGGTGGGTGGAGAAGCACCTTCAGCCAGCTGCAGCTACCAGGAGGCAGTTTTGGTCATTGGTGGTGGGTCACACATCCTGGGAATCCAGCTGCCTTTGGGATTTCACGATGGATCACAGCTCCAGACCCAAGAGAGGAGTGAAGACAGGACAAGGATGTGGCTGCACTGAGGTTCCTGCAGAAAAGTGAGGAAAAAATTGGGAGAAAACTCCAAGGATGTTGCCCAGAAATTCATCCATGCCTGCCACTTTCCAGGCCAAGCTGAGCCTGGCTTTCCCGGGAATGGAGAGCAGGGATAGACAATAAAGGGACTGTTCCCAAGGAGGAACAGCTCATGGTACTTTGGCAGTAATGTGTGCTCAGGGAAAGACTGGGTAACCAGAAGGAACATGTAGCTAAAAATCCTTTTGATGACTTCCTATTTCGTCCTGATATCCTTGGTGAAATCAAGGTCTTTTCTCCTTTTTTTATTTTTTATTTTTCCAGCAAGTGGAAAGTACAAATATCAGTAAACAGGAGCCCATTTAACACCAGACTTTTAGCAATGGGCTAAGCCTCTATCCACCTCTTAAATTCTGATAATGATCTGCTCCCCAAAGGCCTGCTTTCCAAAATAATACAGCCCTTTTCTCCAATAAAGCATAGCCTTTAGGCAGCTTTAAGGGTGGTGGGGGACAGAAATAGGACCAATTTCTTTCATGCCTGGAGGAATATTTCTTTTCTGGCAAATCAATGTCAGAAAGGCAGTGTGTGAAAATACAATTTTCCTGCATGTGGGCAGCTCTCCCTTCCCAGGCAACACCCCCACACTTCCCAGCCCAGTGCTTGGATGACAAACAGTCTGGAGCACTTTTGGAGCAGGTACAACGTCGTATTTATGCAGAACTGAGCCAAGATGGAGTTCTCCACGGCTCAAGGCAGAGTTTGTGGTATCTCAGAAGGGTTTTGGTTGAAAAAGACCTCAAAGCTCATTTCATTCCTACCCCCTGCCATGGGCAGGGACACCTTCCACTATCCCAGGCTGCTCCAGCAGCTCCACCTCCTTCTGCTGCTGGCCCCAGGGCTGGAAAAGATGTGCTGGAGGAGCTTTTTCCCATACAGAGGGCCATTAAAAGCCTCCTGTTCTCAAAAGTATCCCATGCCAGGCAAGTCCTCAAGTGCAGGATAAGATTTCTCTGACTGTAGGGTTTTGATTCCCCCCTGGAGGAAGAAAACTTCCCCATCCCCATCTGACTGGCACACGCTGGCAGATCAGAACAATACCCAAAGTCAGAAATAAATGGGTTGAATAATTCAGTGGGCTCTGGAACATGGGAATGGCAGAGAGCATCGGCAGGAATAGGAAAGCACAGCTAATAAAAGCAAGAGACAGAGGGAAATTTATTAAACATTTTCCAGACAAGAACATTTTGCCTCGCGCAGAAAAAAATATTAAGCTGGAAATGAGGGAAATTTTGTTCACAGATGGGCTTTTTGATAGGAACTATATAAAAAGCTGAAGAAACATTTGATTAAAGATCGGGAGAGAAAAGCTTTCCGAAAAATGAGCAAGCTTAATTTCAATTTTCTGAGGGCCAGATCCACTCCTTTGGGTCCCGCCTGTGGAAACAAGCTTGGGTCTGGTGACTTTTGGGGAGCAATGAATTCCTGCCTCCTGACCTTGGAGCCACAGTCCCATCTGGCACGGAAGTTTCAGCTCAGTCCCTCGGTGATTTTGGAGCCCTTCTGATGCTTTTTGGCACTTTTCCACTGCCCAGGGGCAGAGCACTGCTGTCCCCTGGGTGCAAACTTGTTGAGGACTTGTTAACAGGAAAATCCCTCATTAAGGGCAAGGAACATGAAGATCCTTCCTGAAGTGCCGGGGGATTTACTGGCAGACACAGCCCTGTCTTGCAGGAAAGTTTTTCCATATCTCTGTGAGATGTTACCCCCATTTCTCCTCTTTCTTGTCCTTTTCTCACCCACAACCCTTCCTCTGAACCTGCAAGTCTCTAAATTTACTTCTAGTTCCTGCTCTAACATCAGAATGGGTCATTTCTATCACTCTTTCCCTCTCTGTTTGCAAACTCCACCACTTCTGACATTTAAAAACTAAACAAAGCAGGCTAAAAGCTTCTGGTCTTTGCAAGGATAATGATTGCAAGGGTGATCAAACTAATCGATGCTTGCAAGCAAATATGTGTGAATAATCCCAAGTGCTTGCTGGCAGCCTTGTAAAGGCAAACCAGAGCAGACACGGGCTAGAAACAGAGGTGGTACAATTGGACAGCTAAATGCCCGGGGTAAAATCACCAAAACTCAGGAAAATGTCTGCCTTAGGAGCAACAGCTTCACCTGTGAAGAGAGAGGAATGGAGGAGCTTCATCTCAGCTGGGGTCACGAGCTTTCCAGGAGGCTGTGGTTTGTGGAGCAGGGATGAGAGGGAGGTTTAATTGGTTGCGGATTTATTATTTGGGCTGGCCTGAATGAAAATGAGAATTTCTGTCCCAGCAGCCTCTTTCCTTTTTTATTTTCTTGACTAAGTGCCTAGCTAGCAGGGAGGAAACAGGGCTCTAAATGAAACCTTTTCCACCACAGATACGTATCAATGTAATCTTCCAGGCCATAAATCCAAATTTAATCTGACATGAGAGTACAACTCCAGTCCTTGTGAATTCACCTTCCTTGGTTCCATGTGTATGGAGAGGGCTGCCTGATTGATCCAGCCAGGAGGAGCTGCTCGGTGTTTCTTTTAACAGCTGAGGCTTTATCTACCAATTCCCACTCCCCTGTGTCCATTTCTGAGCAGCTGATTAGAATTTATTGAGATCTGTACTCCACCTCAAAGCAGATCCACTTCCCCTTACAGTTCTTTCCCTTTTACCACGGGAAATGTGAATATTCATCAGCGGCGGATGTAGAGACATCAGAAAAAATAAGAAATTGCCATTCTAAGGCTTCTTTTAATTGATTTTATTTTTTTCAATGCCACTTTTCTGCTAAGCCAAGAGTAACATCTCTTTCACATGACTGTGCTGTTCTGCAAAGCAGAGGGAAGGACTGATCACACCCAAACCCGGAGCTTAATTCCCTGGATCCCACCAAGAGGGAGGGGAATTTGGGGAAAACCATCCCTGGATGGGGATTTTAATTTCAAGGGGCCACTTTACGACATGGAAAGCAAATTTATCAATTGTCTCTGTCAGTCTGCTGGCAGAGAGTCACCATTTGGGGCTGACTGTATGACCGAGGTGCAAAAGCTGCACTCCCTCAGCCCAATTCCCTCATTCCCTCAGCCCCATTTCCCTCACACCTTCAGCCCCATTCCCTCGGCCCCATTCCCTCACACTCTCAGCCCCATTCCTCACAGTCTCAGCCCCATTTTCCTCACATCTTCAGCCCCATTCCCCTCACACCTTCAGCCCCATTCCCTCAGCCCCATTCCTCACAGTCTCATCCCCATTCTCCTCACACCTTCAGCCCCATTCCCCTCACAACTTCAGCCCCATTCCCTCGGCCGATTCCCTCACACTCTCAGCCCCATTCCCTCACAATCTCGGCCTCATTCCCTCATTCCTTCAGCCCCATTCCCTCACACTCTCAGCCTCATTCCCTCACACCCTCAGCCCCATTCCCTCAGTCCCATTTTCCTGACACCATCAGCCCCATTCCTTCAGCCCCATTCCCCTCACACTCTCAGCCCCATTCCCTCACAATCTCGGCCCCATTCCCTCATTCCCTCAGCCCCATTCCCTCACTCCCTCAGCCCCATTCCCTCATTCCTTCAGCCCCATTCCCTCACACTCTCAGCCTCATTCCCTCATACTCTCAGCCCCATTCCCTCACAGCCTCCCAGTTTGGGGCCATAGCTCCATCTCCCCTGTCGCTGTCAGGGCTGTAGCAGCAGCACTTCTAAAACCCAGCATCTTCCTCACTAAGCTTTTTTAACTTTATATTAAATATAGGAGCAAAGTAACATCAAAGTATCTCAAGTGTTAATTGCCTTTGGAGGGGACAATTCTTTTTCTGTGGCCATCCATAATCGCAGCATGTCCTTTGATTTTTCCAGCTTCCATTTCCAGTCTCCAGCCACCTGCCTTATCTTTCCCTTTCCCCACTTCCTCCTTCCCCACCTTTTCCATCAGCAGCACACAGCAAACATGTTTAATTCCTGCACCCAAGTGCCTGTCACACTCAGATCCCAGGGCATTTATCTGCCAGAGGGCAGGGTTAGGTGGGATACAGAGAAGGAATTCCTCCCTATGGGTGTGCTGAGGCCCTGGCACAGGGTGCCCAGAGAAGCTGTGGCTGTCCCTGCATCCCTGGAAGTGCCCAAGGCCAGGCTGGATGGGGCTGGGAGCAGCCTGGGACAGTGGAAGGTGTCTCTGCCATGGGAGGGGTGGGAATAGATGGGCTGTAAGGTCCCTTCCAACCCAAACCAGCGTGGGATTCCATGATTTCTCTCCCAGAAGGGCCACCCCGGTGCAGCGCTCCAGGCAGAGCACAGTACATCATCCCCATTCCCAGACACTTTCCAGCAGGAAAGTTGGCACTTCCCAACGAGTCCCCTGCACCCCATCCTGCATCCAGCCCCACAGTGCATGCTGTCAGTGCCACTCCCCAGCACTTCAGTTCCTCGTTAAGATGTGTTAACTCATTTAATTCTCTCTCAGGACAGAAAGTGCTCATGTTTAATGAACTCTCTGCAGAGCCAGAGCTGTCTGGGGAGATTTAAAACAAACCCTCCAGCAGCTGGTCAGGGTGTGATTAATGTTGCTGTGGACTCCAGAGGAGCCAAAGTGAGGGGACAAGAACTCCAATACTCCCACACAGGGTTACACACTCTGCCCTGGTGAACAAAGCTCTTTAATTCCCAAAATCCTGGACAGCTGGTCAGCAAGGACATCCATCATCTCTGCTGTTGTCAGAGGGTCAGGGTCAGGGTTAGGGGCAGGGTTAGGGTTTCCAAGCAGAAATGGTGATAAATTAATGGTGAAGCTGGGGATGAACTCACCCAGAAACTGGCCCACAAGAATTTTCAAGCCTTTGGAAAGGCAGACTGGCTGCTGTGGCACTTGTGAACCACAAAAGCCTTTTTCTGTGGAAAGGAGGATACTGCAGGGTGTACACCTGAGCCACAGTGCCATGGGATGGACAACGGGAGGGAATTCCTACCTAAACACTCTTATTCCTACTGCCTAAACTCCTGGAGGTGTAAAGACAACCCAAAGATGCCTTTTCCTTGTTCCCCTTTTCCCTTTGTCTGCCAGTAAGTAGTTAAATCTTTGCATCCTCCACAATGTCCCTAATCCATCTGTCAGGAAGAAAGCAGTGGCCGTGGCCCTCACTGGGGCCCACAGTAGCAACCCCCTCTGCTGTGGGACTGTCACCGAGGCAGGGAGGAGCTGGGGTCACTGCAAGCAGCTCCACGCCTGTGATCCCCCACAAGAAAGCTCTGACAGCCCTGCAGCCATCAAGGAGCACGAAATAACTTGGCAATGATCCTATGTCATGAGCAAAGATAACGAAGCTGCAGTCAGCTCCTGACAGATAATGCAGGGAAATTCATTTAACAAGTCATGGCTGCTAACAAATCTAACTTCCCCAGCACCTGGGGCACGCTCCGTGCCTCTCCATGTGCACACCAGACACTGAGCAGGTTCATTCCCTTTTTTTAATGCTGAAGCTTTTCCCCAGCTCTTCCTTTTTGCACTACAAATTCTGTACAGCAACAGATCACGACCAAGCTCTGCTGTTTGACATCCACAGGGTTGAGGGAATTATAGCAGTCAGCTGGAAGCACTGGAATATTGCCTGGGACAAATTGCTGTTCAGTATGTGGTGGTCAGAATTTGGGCCTTTTGCTGCAGGGGATGAGGCTCTCAAAGTCCTCCTCCAAGACCATGCAACTGCCCCTGAATTTCCAGAGAGGTCATCAGATTTTACCAGCAGTGGCATTTACCCAGCGCTCTGCCAGGGGAATGCTGAAGCTCCAGAATGTCACGCTGCGATGCTAAGGCTGTAAAAGCACGGCTTTCCCCCAGATAGATCATATTTCTATGTCACAAGCTAAGAAAGTTGTTTAACTCTGCAGTGCCTGGCAGCAGGGTCACCTTCCCACAACACCAGCAGCAAAGCCAAGCGCAGCCATCCCTGCATTTCCTCTCCTGACCCCAAAGGGGTTTTCACCTGTTCTTGTGCAGGAGCCATAAATTCTTTCAATCCACTTACCTGTTCCTTCTCCCCCCTCACTGTCTCTGCCTCGGGTGTCTGGCAGAGCTGGGGGTGCTCACCTGGAGAGGAGAAGGCTCCAGGGAGAGCTCAGAGCCCTTGCAGGGCCTGAAGGGGCTCCAGGAGAGCTGGAGAGGGACTGGGGACAGGGGATGGAGGGACAGGACACAGCGAATGGCTCCCACTGCCAGAGGGCAGGGATGGATGGGATATTGGGATGGAATTCCTGGCTGTGAGGGTGGGCAGGCCCTGGCACAGGCTTGGAGCAACCTGGGATAGTGGAAGGTGTCCCTGCCCACGGCAGCGGGTGGAACAAGATGATTTTTAGGGTCTCTTCCAACCTAAGCCCAGGCAGTTTTAGAGAGGCCAGCGCAGCACCTCCCACCCTGTGTGGAGCATCCTCTCTGCAGAGGGGGCTGTTCCCTGCCTCCTCCCAGAGAGGTGCTCTGCACCTGGCGTTTCTGCATGCCCAGAGCTCCGGGGAGGGGGCCGTGCCCGGGGGAGCACTGAGGAGCCATCGCTGGGGATGGAGGCACATTTCCCAGCAAGAACAGATCAATCCCTCCGGCTGCTGCTGGGGCCGTCAGGCTGATGCAGCACTTTCATTCCCACAGTGAATCGCTCCCTTCCTCCTCATCCCTCTTTAGAATATCCAGGCCTTTTTTTCCCCCCCTCAGTTGTTTATTCATGCCTTAACGCCATTTGATTTCCAGCGGGCTCTCAGAGCCCTTTCTGTGCATGCTCTGCAACACTACCGGGATTTTCTGGGCTCCCTAAACAACCTCTGCCTGCCTTTCCTGCAGGGACACCTCACTGAGCTGGGGTTACACAGCTTCCCCCCTTGGATTTGCCATCCAGCTGAACGTGGCCACTGTCAAAGTGGAATGGGAATAGCAGCAAAGCCTTTGGAATATATAAACAGGCTGAGTGAGCTCCCCTTGGTTGCTGCTCAAAGGCAGGGACACTTCCCAGCAGACCAGCTTGTGCAAGGTCTTACCCAGGTCCACAGCCTCCCTGAGCAACCTGTTCCAGTACCTCACCACCCTCACAGTAAAGAATTTCTTCCTAGTATCCAGCCTGAGCTTCCACTCTCTCAGTTTGTACCCAGTGACTGCAGCTCCTGCAGAGCTGGGAGAGTTCTTTAAGCAGAGCTGGGTCCCAGGAGATGGGGTTGGCAGAGTCCTCTCTGCCTGACCCAGCTGCAAGCGAGGCACCCCTACCCCTGCCCTGCCTTTTGCATGTCTGCTCTGTACAAAGCCCTTTTCATCTCCCAGAGGTGTTTCCTGAAGGGATCCTGCTCCTTAAACCTCCACATTTCCCTCCTCCTCCCCAGCAGCTGCTCCACCTGCCTTCCTTTCCTGGGTGAGAAGGAAGGAGGGATCACAAACCCTCCTGTGGATATTGACACTGGTATTTACTGATCCATTTAACAGGCACTCTTTCCTTGAGCCATTTACTTTCCAAGGGATTTATTTAGCTGTTGCTGTGAGGTCTGGTGCACCTCCAGCTTTCACATCACTAAAAATCCTCCTGTGGGAGCAGGGACTGAGCTTTTGCATGTACCCATCGGTGTTGTTCCTTTTCTGTGGGGCTGACCAGGGATGGATGAAGATAAAACTCCTATAGAGGCAGCCAAAGGGCCTGTCTAGACTAATGTGATCTTCCAGCTTACTCAGTGAGGCTGTTTTTCCATGCCCAAAACACAGATATTTTAACTTGCTCCTTAATTCGCTCCTTAAAGCAGTTAGCAGAATTCCAATCATCAATCAGTCCTGGCAGCCTATCCAAAAGGCATGGCCAGGAACTGTGCATTAATTGTGAATGCTTTGCTGAATTCACTGCATGGCAGCACCGAATTTTTCACTCTGAGATGAAGCATGAATGTGCTGCTTGGCACAATCAATATTTTCTGGGTTGCTAGGAAATTATCAAGGACTCGGTGCCCACACGTGGGGTATTACCACCCTCCCTGGAAGGCACAGAAATGTGTCAGCTCCTTCCCTGCACTGGAGCGTCTGTGGGAACAGGCTGGGCACAAAATGGGACCCCGTCAGCCAGGGCATCTCCAGCTGAGACAAAGCAGTCATCATCCCACTCAGCACTGGTCAGGCCACTCCTGGAATACTGTGCTCGGGTTTGGCCCATGCTGTAGAGAAAAGGTGTGGGACAGGGCCCAGAGAAGGGCCCCAGAGATGACCCAAGGACTGGTGTCCAGCCCTGGGTGTCCAGCCTTGAGAAAAGAAGAACATTATCACCATATTCTGGGGTGGCTGCTGACAAGATGGAGATTCCTCTTGGACAGAAAAGATAAGGGGTAAGGGGTGCAGTTTTTTTCCCTGGGGACACTCCAGCTAGACACAAGAGGACAATTTTTCTCAGTGAGAAGAATCAGCCATTGGAATAATCTCCTCAGAGAAGCAGAGGATTGCTCGACTCTGAACACTTTCAAGATTCATCTGTAAGGGGGCTGTCTTGTCCCAGAAAGGTTGGACCAGATGACCCCTGAGGCCCCTTCCCACCTCATATTCCGGGGTGTCCTGCACAACCTTTCCTTGACCACAGAATCAGCTCCAGGGGAGCCTGCCGAGGCTGGGGCCAGCAGGGAGACCCTCAGCATGTGACAGCCAGCCAGCCGCTGTCCCCAGAGGTGCCAGAGCTTGGTCACAGCTTGCTGCACAGGGACTGTGGCACCTCTCCCTCCCAGCTCCATGGAAGGATGCTTGGGCAGCTCTCCATGCCCCAGGAGAGATCTTGGAGGAGGCAGGACACGTGGTGTGGCACTTGTGCTGTGGGGAGCTCTAAAAACAGTGTAATTAGCAAGAGGCATTTTTCCTGCTGGGAGGTGAATCCGGTCCCTGTGTGGGTTATTCAGGAGGGCTTGAGAGAAGTTCCACCGTGGCTGGGAGGAGAGCTAGAGAAGTTCCAGACATTTCTTGGTCAGAGTTGCAGGTGTGTTGTTTTTTTAGGGCAGACAACAAAAACCTCTCACTTCCCAGAGAATTTTTTAAGGGATCACAGGTGACACTGCTATGTCCCAAACACATGGGCTTGTGCTTTTTTATCCTTGGAGCAGCTGCCAATCCGTGCTGCTCCAGTGGGAGATGCTCACGGGAGATGCAGAGGCATCGCTCCCTTTTAATCAGCCTTAGCTGGTCAGCTTATTAAATTTTGTTTATCTTAACTGAGCTGCGTTCAGCTTCAATTAAAATTATCCCAAGACTTTGCTCAGCCCTGAACCACGTTGTGAGTCCCCATGGATGTTCAGAGCCTCCTGATGGTGTCACTGTGTCCCAGAGGGAGCTGTGTGCTCCTCAGCAGCCCCATCACGGGTCTACTCTCACAGAAACGCCTGGCCAAAGTCCACAACCTCTTGCTCTGCCCCAAAACTTCGGTCATCAGTGCCTGAGGATTTTGTTGGTCCCATTTCCAGCACTTCAACACTTTGCTGCTCAGCCTAACAGGACAGAGCAAGCATTTTTCATTCATTACAGTAAACAAAGCCTTAATCCAGGCCCTTAAATCTGTCTAGATTTTGAAATAATTACAAGCAGCCTCCTAACTTGTACGAAGTTTGATTTAAGCCTTAATTTAATGGTTTATCTGGAGAGCAGGAAGTAAGCAGCACTGCCAATTAGGAGCCATCTGTTTTCCCCTAATCTTTTGCAGGCCTCAGACCAGTAAACAGGAGCCACCACAGCTGGACCATCACTGGTGCCAGGCGGAAACAACCCACCAGGGCTGCCTCCGGGGACCATGTCCTGGGGTCCTCATGGATGAGTGACCCCTTCCAGCCCTGGGGACAGCGATCAGTGTGGCAAGGTGGGAGAGGGATGCTCTGGAGAGAGGGTCAGGGACCAGCGTGGGTCAGTGCTGGACAGGAGGGAGAGCTTCCTCAACAGAGAGGACAGAGGTCATTGCTTTGAGCAGGACCTGACACCCTGGCTCCTGGAAAAAAGCTTCTCTCCAGGACAGAGGGCTGGGACAGCCCTGGCCTAGAGGGGCTGGGCAGATTCCTTGTGCAGAAACAGCTGCTTCCCACCCCCATCCTTACAGCAGCCCAAGGAGAAGGTGCCAAGGAGCATCTTCCAGCCTGGAGAGGCGACTGCAGCTGGGAGAGGAGCAGGGCTGCCCGAGGCCGAACAATTCCCTGCTCAGAACAAGACACCAGGGACAGCCATGTGTCCCCAACAGGGATGTGGCTTTCCCTGCTGCCATTCCCTGTGTGCAACAGCTCTGGCTGAGGATGGAGCTGGCAACGGAGCTGGCCCTGCCCCTGGGCCAGCTGGTCCCAAGGGGAATCACCAGAGCCAAGCACTTCCAGCAGCTCTGAAATTAATAACAGCTCTGGACAGGAGCACACCAGGCTTGTTCACCCCTAAAGCCTTCTCCATGTAGTGGGCTTTTACAAAATCCTCTGTTCTAAGCCCAGCGTTTGGGGAGCTCTCTGGGGCTGCTGAGAGGGACCTGCCCTCCCTGGTGCAGGGCTCTGTGCAGGTGACGACTCCCTCAGCTCCCAGGGCAGCAGCAGCAGGGAGATCCCCGGGAAGGTGAATCAGAAATTGCCTTTGAAAAGTCAGAAGCTGGGGGCTCTCCCTGCCCTCCCTCCCTCAGAGCAGCCCTTTGCCTCTCAGAAGGTTTCACTGCAACCTTGATGAAGCTTGTTGGGGTTTTATACAACAGACATCAAACCACCATAAAACAGCAATTAGAGAAGGATCATTTACCAGATGTTATCACCTGCCTTGTCTGCATTTTCTTCTGCAAGACTTTTGGCTGCAGCATTCTGCTGAGGTGCCACCTGTGCTGCCCTGCCCAGGGTGCAGAGGAGAGCCCCCCTGCATGAGGAGCAGCACAGGGAGAGGACACAAGGCTCTGCCCCAGCCCAGCCTCAGGAAGCTTTGGAGCTCTTTTGCTTATTTTGAGCTTTAGTTCATGAATCTCCTAAAGTGCACTTTGAGCCAGCAGATTGCTGTGGTTCGTAAAAGAAGATGGGATGCATTTTTCTGGCTGGGTTTTTGCTGCTGTTTCAGCCAGCAGTGCCCAGCCAAGCCCCGGTGCTTTACAGCCCTCACTAATGCACCGGTGCTTCCCAAAGCACACTATTTACAGCCGTGCCACAGCAGGGAAGCTGGAAGGTCCCCATGGCGAGTTATTTATAATCCTGCTGAGCACTGGGCTCTGCTTCTCCCCCTGAGCATCCCCTCTGCAGGCAGGACTTTCAAACATCCCAGCGGGCTCTGTCGTGACTCAGAAATCATCACCAAGGTGTGGGGGCTTTCAGTTCCTCAAGGATTCAGGAAGAATTCACTATGAAGCTCCCTGCTGGGGCCACGTTCCCTGCAGAGGAGCTGCTGGATGCTGCACACACACCCTTCCACCAAGGTCCCTGGCCAGACCCAAACCCCATGAAAGGGCTGTTGCCCGTGGGAGAGGAGGGAAAAAAAAAGCTGAGCTATAATGTAAGGTTTTTGGGGACTGTGGGACACCCAGGTCTTGTGCTCCTCTTTGCAGAGGTCTTACACTGGGTTCTCCTTGTCTCCCAGGAGGCCCCATTTGCCCAGAGCAGGACTGGGACTGGTGAGGGTCACCCCCAGTCACCTTCTGCAAAAAGGAGCCTTGGCAAGGCCGTGCCTGCCCTTTTTTCCCCCTCTAGACTCAGGAGATTATTTATGTCGCCTGAATAATGCAAAACCAGGTCCTACCACAGTGCTTCAGCAGCTGGAGGACAGAAATTCCCCGAGGAGTTCTCCACCCTGCCCTCACCATGCCCACAGGAGGAGCTCTGGGTTCAGCTCTGCCATCAGGCATCAAAACCAGGACTTCACAGCTCCAAGCTCAGGGTGCCTGTGAGCGTTAATTTAATATTCTCCAGGTGCCGTGCACTGTCCCAGGTGAGCGTGTAATCTGTCAGATCTCCATTATTAATTGCCAGCTCCAGTGTGAGTAATTGTGACTCTCCCCCAGTTCCAAGCTTGGGGAAATTTATATTTTTCCATTTGCTCGGTGTAGTAACGAGCTCAGCTGGCTGGCAGTGAAAAACACCCAGGCAAGCACGTGCTGGAGCTGTGGGGGGAGCTCAGCAGCCCATCGGCTGCCTGCTCTCTGACTACATCATCCCCTTGGCTTCCACTTGGCTGGAGAATTTGGGATGCTCGAGCAGCTCTGCATCAGCCACGACCTGGGAATAAAGCTCAGCCCCGAGTGGGCTCTGGGAGAAGGTCAGCTCGCCCATGGGCTCCAGTGCCACCCTGCTCAGCCTCTTCTCAGCACAAACGTGGCCCCCAACCCACACCTCCTGCTCTACAAGTGGATTTGACACCCTGAAAAGCAGGAAATAGCAGCTCTCCAAAGAAATGCAGGAAGATAAATGGGCCTGAAGGGCTCAGGGAGGAGGGTGGGAGAGGGATCAGTGAGGTGCCTGTTCCCTGCACTCCAGCAATCTGGTTTATTATCCTTTTGGAGTGTATCTTCATGGCCTAGGTTGTCTTATTAAACAGGTACACTCTTGCCATTGCAGACTGGCCCTGGTGTTGGGGATGTCTGGGGGAGATCCAGGAAATACAACGCACATGGCATTTTATGGGGATGTTTTCCTTCTGCTTTTAGCAGCTCACAACACAAATCACAGAATCCCAGAATGGTTTGGGTCAGAAGGGACCTTAAAGCCCATCCAGTGCCACCCCCTGCCATGCAGGGACACCTTCCTCTGTCGCAGGCTGCTCCAAGCCCTGTCCAGCCTGGCCTTGGGCATTCCAGGGATCCAGGGGCAGCCCCAGCTGCTCTGGGCACCCTGTGCCAGGGCCTGCCCACCCTCACTCCCCTGATTAACTGTGGCCTCCTCTGGACTTGCTCCCACACTTCCACGCCCTTATTCCTGTGCTGGGGCACCAGAACTGTGCACAGGACTCCAGGCAGGGTCTCACCGGGGCAGAGTAGAGCAGGAGAATCCAGAGGAATCACGACGGGAGCACATCCAGGTCAGCAGCCCCCAGCTTCAGCCGGCCCTTGGAAAGGGGAGCACCCCGTCCCAGCCTGGCTGCAGGCTGCCCGGGGCTCTCTGGCTGCCCAGGCTCACGGCCACAGCCCCTGGCTCAGGAAGGAGCCCGAGCAGACCGTGACACGCCGGATTTGCCGGTGCCTGACCCTGAGGCTGGCACAGCTCCCAGGCCCCGTCTCCGTGGCTCCGCGTGAGGCTCCCGGGAAAGCTGGGCAGATGAAGGGCTCACCCCTTTCCTGTCCACCCAAGCAGAGCTGCTCCTGAGCTCTTTGCAGCCAGGTGATGAATTAATGCCCACTCTGGCACAGCAAGGCTGCAGGAGGAGAAGGGCTGGGAGCCAGCTGGTTTTCCAAGCCCTGTTCTCCTCTCCAGGAGGACGGTGGACCCTGGGATATACCATTTAGGCTGGTACCAGGAAGGTTTGCTTTTATCTGGGGTTGTGAGGACCCCTTGGAAGCAGCACAGGACTCCCCTGCTGTGCAAACCCATCCTGATTCTGACCAACCCCTTCTTCAACTCCCAGCACAAGTCTCCTCTGAGATGACCCTCTATCACATCCATAAATGCATTTAATCCCTTGTCTCTCTGTACATCAAGTGGGTGTCCATGCCATCCCTTGGGACCATCTGCGGGCATGGGCACCATGGTGATGGGACCACCTTCAGCCACAGGGCAGTGACTTCTGGGGACAATATCCAGCCGGCATGGCTCAACACTTCAGCTGCATCCAAGGGGGATAAAACCTCCCAGATCAGGGGCACTCCCCAGCTGTGTGCCAGGGAGAGGACTCTGACTCCTTGGGAGGGTCAGCCCATGCAGGCAGAGGAGCACCACAGGCAAAAACGCTGATGCAGGCAAATGCAGCACGCCATCGGGAGGAAGACTCTGCCCTCCGGACTATTTTTGGTTTGTTTTTGCCAACTCTGGAGCCACTGATCTATGATATTGTCACTGCTGTGACTAAGGGCTCTGCAGTTGGAGTAGCATCAAGCAGGACTTGGAGAGAGGGATGCACGTGGCTCTCGGGGGACCGGTAATGGGAGAGAGCCCTTCACCTCCTGTTTACACTTTAATGCCCATCCAGGTTATCCATTATTTATTGCTAATGTATTTATAGAGCATTTCCAGCACACACGGGGCTCTGCAGCGGCTGGGGAGAGGGTGCCCTCTCCTTTGGTTTGAACAGAGCAGTTAAACACCCCCGGGCTCTGCACCCAGCCCTGAGGCTCCGGAGGGGCCATCCCTCCCCTCCTGCATCCTGCGGCTTTGCCATGAGGCATTTGTTGTTTCCCTCCTGGGCTGGGGTGGCGTTTTCTCCCTTGGGCCCTGGGCACAGCAAAGCCAAGGCTGGCTTTGGGCACCCCAAGCACAAGCAGCAGCCCCTGGCCCTGCCCACCTGCAGCTGCCCTTGCCAGTCTGCAATGTTGAAATGCAAAAGCTCTGACACCATCTGAAAACACCATGCAGCTCAGCCGTGTCCAGTTCCAGCCGGCTCCCTGGATTAGCTCAGGGAATCCATTAGAGGGGCTGCAGCAGTGGCACTGACGGTGCCTGGGCCACCAAAAGGAGCCACCCCATTCCCTGTGACAGATGGGACCTGGCCGGTGCCAGCTGGGACACACGGGAGCTGTGGAGAGGGAAGAGGAGGCGGTGTGGAGCACCCAGCCAGCAGTGGGCCTCTGCCAATCCCAGGGATGAGCTCTTCCTGCAGGGATAACCATGGCCAGCCACAACCCACAGGCACGTCCTGTCCCCATCTGGTTATGTTGGCCCAGCCTGGCCTGGCTTTTATTTCCCACTTTTTATCTGCTGGGGAAGACAATTTCTGCCAGGTCACAGGGAAACAGGCAGGTCCAGCCTGACCTCCAGCCCCAGCACCATCCCTGGAGCAAGACACAAATCCTGGAAATTATTTTCCTGCATTTTCCTGCACCTGGAAACTCTCCCATCTTGGCTTAAAAGCAGATTTTTACTAAACCTTTTCTAATCCCAAGAGGGTATGAGCAAGGGAGGGAAAGAAAGCTCTCGGGACAAGGCAAAACCAGGACTTCAGTGACAAACCTCTGCAAACACAGGTGGAAGAATTTTTTTTTTTAAGTGAAAGAAATGTCATTTCCAACAGTTTTATGTAAGAAACATCAAAAAAAAAATTCCTTATTTCCAGCATTTTTCCAGGCATGCTTCTGCAGGGAAATGAGTAGTTCCAGTGTCACAGATGTGGGTTTTAAAGGGATGCTGCTGCCACCACTGGCTGAGCACAGGTTAATGGCTGGGTTCAAATGCTGCAGTATTGGCAGGGACACCTTCCACTGTCCCAGGCTGCTCCAAGTCCTATTCAACCTGGCCTTGGACATTGCCAGGGATCCAGGAACAGCCACAGCTGCTCTGGGCACCCTGTGCCAGTGGGGAAGACAATTTCTGCCAGGTCACAGGGAAACAGGCAGGTCCAGCCTGACCTCCAGCCCCAGCACCATCCCTGGAGCAAGACACAAATCCTGGAAATTATTTTCCTGCATTTTCCTGCACCTGGAAACTCTCCCATCTTGGCTTAAAAGCAGATTTTTACTAAACCTTTTCTAATCCCAAGAGGGTGTGAGCAAGGGAGGGAAAGAAAGCACTCGGGACAAGGCAAAACCAGGACTTCAGTGACAAACCTCTGCAAACACAGGTGGAAGAATTTTTTTTTTAAGTGAAAGAAATGTCATTTCCAACAGTTTTATGTAAGAAACATAAAAAAAAAAAAAATTCCTTATTTCCAGCATTTTTCCAGGCATGCTTCTGCAGGGAAATGAGTAGTTCCAGTGTCACAGATGTGGGTTTTAAAGGGATGCTGCTGCCACCACTGGCTGAGCACAGGTTAATGGCTGGGTTCAAATGCTGCAGTATTGGCAGGGACACCTTCCACTGTCCCAGGCTGCTCCAAGTCCTCCGGGGCCTCCTCTGGGCTCTCTACAGCAGCTCCAGGTGCTGCTGCTGTGTCCCCAGGGCTGGGGTAGCTCTGCAGGTGGGGTCTCACCTGGGCATAGGAGCACAATCCCCTCCCCTACTGAAATCTGTCAAGTTTTTCACTGTCCAGGTGAAACACCCTCCAGGTCCTTCTCCTCAGGGCTGCTCTCCATCCATTCTCTGCCCAGAGGAGGATGAGGAGACCCTTCAGCCTCAGTCTGCAGCAGCAGGAAACAGAGGGATGAAGAGGGAAGGAATGATGCTCTCTACCACTAGAAGGAGCCAGCCAAAGCATTCACTGCCTTTTTGCTCCAGCCTTCACTAAAAAGCCATCTGCAAACAAGAGCAGCACCAGCAGCAAAAAAACCAGCGTGGGACATGGTGGGAGAGGAACCAGAGCTGTGCTTGCACATCCCCAGGGTGCAAAACCCAAAATAACCTGGGCCACCACTGATGAGGGGGAAAGAGAAGCAATGTCACAGAGCAGGTGGCCTGACAGAGGTTACCAGACATGGCACAAGCAATCAATTCTCCTTGGAAGCATCCAGAAGATAACGAGGCAATGAGTAACGGTCTGTATGGAATTGTAGAACAAATCACATCAGCCTGACCTAATCTCATCCTGAGACACGGCAATGGCAGACGCAATCTCCCGGCCTCTAACCACAGGAAGTCTTCAATGCTGCCTCAAATGCAGAATTATGGTCAGGGGGGATGGTGGAGGAGGCTCTCAAATCGATCCAAGCCCGTCAGGGGTTTGAAGGTCTGTACACAGCGTGTTTGAGGGGCTCCAGGTTCCAGCAGGACAGCCAGGAAGGAGTAACACCAAGCTGGTGGTGGGTGCCGGGGCCTCGGGAACTGCTGCACACACGGGGCACTGCCAGTGAGCCCCCAAAGGCTCACAGCTCTGCTGAGCTGCATGCTGCGGCTGCACCACCCCAACCAGCCCTGGGCAAGCCCAGGGTGTCTGCAGCAGGCAAGGAAGCCACCGTGGTGCCACCAGGCAAGAGCCCCCATGTCCCCAAAGTCATCCTGCCGCAGAACGGTTCCTGGAACACCCTTCCCCTCCAAACCTTGGAGCATCTCTGCCTTTCAAAGTCAAAGGGGTCAGCTGCAGAGAGCCTCATGCTCTCCCACAACCTCTAGCGTCACTCAGCCGCCGTGTTTTATGGCTTTTGGACCGGGAGGGAAGGTGCCTGCCTTTTCCCATGGCAGCTCCTTGTCCGAGGAGCCTGGAGAAGGACTGAGAGGTGCCGGGATCTTCGCAGCCCGGCTGGTGAGACTCGCCAGGACCTGGTTCACCTGGCCTGACCTCACCCACCCGCTGCCTCCTGCTATCAATTCTTTATATATAGCAATTAAATGTGATAAATGGGCTGCAAAGTGCTATTTTGGGAGAGAGGAGGCTCCATCTGGGAGTGCTGCAGTGCTGGCTCAGCACGACCCACTGCACACCTGGCTCTCCCCACTCATCCGCCGTGGATGCTGCCCCACACCTCAGTATGTGATGGCACACAGTTATCTGGCATGTTCCCAGCTCTGTTTCTCTCCCTGACCTTTCCACGAGCTTCCCTGATTTCTCTGGCCGCTGTTAGACTCTGCCACTTTAAATACAGAGTTTGCCCAATTTCTGGGGGTGCAGCACAGGGTGGTCAGCAGCAGCTCAAGCCACCCAGTCATAGCAGCATCCACAATTCACCTGGTCCCTGTAAAATTCAGGAGAGCTTCTGAGGAAAGGAACCCAAATAAGAGGGGGAAAGATCAGGATGAGAGATAAGGACAGGGAGGAGGAGAAAAATCAAGATCCACGCAACCCCCATCCCTGGAAGTGCCCAAGGCCAGGCTGGATGGGGCTTGGAGCAACCTGGCATAGTGGAAGGTGTCCCTGCCACGGCAGGGGGTGGCACTGGATGCACTTCAAGGTCCCTTCCAACCCAAACCATTCTGGGACTCTGTGTGCCCAGGATGAGGTTTATTTAATATGACCCCAGCTCAGGTCCATGGAGGTATTTAGGCACTGAAGGGGATCCAACTGCTGCTGCATCTGGCTCTGAACACAGCGCTCCCAGTCCCTGGATGTGCATCGCTCCAGCATCCCGTGCCCGCCCCAACACCACCCTCCGTGCTCGGGGGCTTGTGGTCCCCGCAGTGCCCCCCAGCCCTGGGCAGCCCCGGGATGCCGGTGGGGACCAAGCAGGCTTGGAAGCAGGGGGAGATAAGCGGGCAATGCCCAGGGATGCTGCGGGGTGTCCGGCTTGTGGGGAAGGTCGGGGAATGGGGACGGCGGCTGGAAGGGGAGTAGGACAGCCCCTAGATCCTCCCCGGCTGGAGGCGAGCTGAGACACCCCTCCAGCTCCTCCCTGGAATGGAAGGGATGGGAGGTAATTCCCCGAATCCGCCCTGGGGTGGAAAGCCCCCGTGACAGCCCCCATTCCCTCCCCAGGGCTGGGGGGCACCCCGCAGCAGCCCCCAACGCCCACCTTGCTGGGAAGGGACCGGGACAGCCTCCAAATCCTCCCCGGGCTTGGCGGGGACCGCGGCATCTCCTAATCCCTCCTCGGGTAGCAGGGGGGCCGCGGCAGCCCCGTCCAGCCCCCAGGAGCCGGCAGCGGCGGGGGCTCGGTGGGTTCGGTGCCGATCCCGGCTCAGCCCAGCCCGGCTCAGCTCCCCCCGACGGCCGCCGCCCGCGGCGCTCCCCAGCCCATCGCGCAGCGCCGGGCAGCTCCAACCTGTCCCCTTCTCTTCTTCCTCCTCCTCCTTCTCCTCCTCCTCGCTCTCCACCCCTTCCACCCCCCCGGCCCGATTTGGGCAGCGGCGCGCCCGGCGCTGCCGGCAGAGCCGCCGTGTGCGGGCGCGGCGCCGGAGGCAGCTCGGCCCCGGGGGGGCTGCGGCGAGGCAGGAGCGACCCCCCCGAGCCCCCGGCCCGGCCGCCTGCCCCTCCGCCTGCTACTGCGTGGCCACCCCGGAGCTGGTGCAGTGCCGCTACGAGAGGCTGGAGGAGCCCCCGAGGGAGCTGCCGGCCGCCGTCCAGAACCTCAGCATCGCCGGCAGCAACCTGAGCGTCCTGTCCCGCGCCGCCTTCGCCGCCCGCCCGCTGCGCGACCTCCGCCTGCTCCGCCTGCGCCACGACAACATCCACACCATCGAGGACATGGCCCTGCAGGGCCTGCCCGCCCTGCGCACCCTCGACCTGAGCCACAACCCGCTGCTCTCGGTGGCCGCCGGCGCCTTCGCCGGGGTGCCGCTGCTGCGCACGCTGCAGCTGAACCAGGCGCTGCTGGCGGCCCCGCTCGAGGAGCAGCTCGCCCTGGCCATGCGCAACCTCAGCCTGCGGCGCCTGGAGCTGGCGGGCAACGCGCTGCAGGCGCTGCCGGCCGCCCTGCTGCCGCCCGGCCTGGAGGAGCTGGACCTGCGCAACAACTCGCTGCAGCGGCTGGCGGCCGCCGAGCTGCGCAGCCTGGACGCGCCGGAGCTGCGGGGGCTGCGCCTCAGCCTGGGCTCCAACCCGCTGAGCTGCGACTGCGGCCTGCGGCCCTTCCTGGCCTGGCTGCGCGCCGCCGCCGCCCGCGTGCTCGACGCGCGGAGCCTGCGCTGCGCGGGGCCGCCG